>NW_026974869.1:300000-600000 GCF_030014295.1 Loxodonta africana | reverse complement strand
TCATCTAACTTTAAAATAGAGAGATTATCCTGTATTATCCAGGTGAGTTCAGTGTAATCACAAGTATCCTTAAATGTGGGAAAGAGAGGCAGAAGAGAAAGAGGGAGATGTGGTAATGGAAGAATGGTCAAAGATATGCAATGTGGCTGACTTTGAAGATTTAGGAAGGGGTCACGATCCAGGGAAGCTGGGTGGCCTCTAGATTCTGGAAAAGCCTAGAGCCTCCAAAAGAAATGAAACCACACTTACACCTTGATTTTAGTCCAGTGAGACCTATGTCATATTTTCAACCTAGGGAACTTAAGATAATAAATTCGGGGTGTTTTAAGCACTACATTTGTGGCAACTTGTTACAGCAGCAGTAGAAAAACAATACAATACCTTAAGGCATATACTTTAAAAAGCCAGCTCCAGATGTCCTTGCCAAAACATGAGATTGCAAATCATTGGTGAGTGCCTTCATGTTAAAAATTTTCAATCTCCAGACTTATATTCTGTCCTCCTATGCTAACACCTTCAAGATTAACTCCCATAGTAAAGTGTTTCCCCATTTCTCTTCATATATATTAGCTAGATACTGTAATTACCTCATGCATATAATTTCTAAAAGAGTAAGGGTTGTATTTCACTGCTTTAACTTTCCTGAGACTTGGCCCTGCTTAGTGTTTTGGATGTAACAAGGGATATAGGAGGAGGTTTTGGAAAAGAACAATTATCTTTGCACAACAAGTGCATCAGATGATGTAATCACATAGAATCAAGTCACGGAAGACTTTTCTTCCCTCACGTGAGGGAGCCAGCTCAGAGGATCCAGATAATTTTGGGGTCCATGTTCTCACCCTTCTACACAAACATTTCCCTGTTTTAGTTCTGACAGTCCCATTCTTTTTCTATCAGGACACTGGTTTCTACAAAGGAAGTATGTTGAGGCTGAACTTTCAGTCTTCTTTGCAGTTCTGCCATTTTTACTATAAAATTCTGACTCTGATCTAGAGCACAATTTCTTTCTGCAGGAGACTTGGTCACAGTGGTAGCAGGGGCTCTATACTGAGTACATGTCCAGGAGATAGATTAGATGGTGTGTTTCTGGGTAGACAACTACACTGGATCCGATACACACTCCTTTTTTCTCTTTTCTTTTTCTTGAAATAGAAGAAGACATCACCAAAACTCTTCCAACTGGAATCTGCTACTATGAAAAACTTTCAATAGGAGAATAAAACTGTAGCTTCTCTAATCAATGATAAACTACATGGGATATATTTCACCCTGAAATTCATAAACTCTAAAAAAAAAAGGTGATGTACATATATCACTATAATTCCTCTTGGAATCTACAGCTTTCCATGTCCACACAGAAAAATAGATGTTCATTTTATCAAGCCAGAGAAATGCTAAAGTTTTGGTACAATAAAATTGATACAAATTTAAAAACTTTAATATAATTTAGTACAAACGTAGAATTCAGAAGTCTCAAGTGAACAAAAATATTCATGTCAAATTTTCTGAACAGATAAAAAGACAAAAAGAAATGAAATTGAAATTGGATTTAAATGATCTTGTAAATAGGGACTGTGCTGTCAGATGGGTAGTGACAAAAGTTGATATCTGTCCCCACTGCAGAAACATATATTTCATATAAACATTCAGTCCTCTCTACTCAATTTATTCTCTTCTCTGATTTGTATTAAAAACTCACTAAAATTTTCTATCTGTGGCACATGTATTTCTGTTTCAAAGCCCCAAATTCCTTCTCTGGATTATCACATTCAGTTTTGAAAACAAAAGCTACCAGACTGGGAATTTAAGAATACAGAGGCTAAATGTAATCACAATATAAAAATAACAAACAAATCCGTTGTCACTGAGTTGATTGCAACTCATGGCAACCCCCATGTGGTTTTTTGGGTGTAATCTTTACAGAAGTAGAATCACCAGGCCCTTTACTCCGTAGCAATGCTTGCTGGGGTCCAACTGCCAACCTTTATTAAATAGTCCAGCAACACCACAAATCAACATGAAGAACAGAGAAAACACCAGATCAAAATTACAAGTGGTTATAGGCATCCAAAGGAGGCAGAGAGACCACTGTAAAAAATCTAAGGCAATGGGCCTTACACACCTGTTTGCACCTGGTGTGGTCTCTCCCTCAACATGAAATTGAGTCAACACTAACCACTGTATGTGTTCATGTTGCCTATTTTCCTAAAGACAGGAAAGTACTAAATCCAAAATAAGAATATACTATTTCCTGTTGAATTCCTCTAGGCTGATTCAAGATATTAGGAAGCATTTGTAACTTCCATTCATCTTTGGTCATCTGAGATCAGTTTCTTGCTCCATAGCTTCCTCATGGCATTTTTCACCTCAGCATTTCTCAGGGTATAAATCAGAGGGTTAATCAAGAGTGTTCCAATTGTATAAAACACAGCTATCATCTTATCCGTGGGGAAGGTGGTTGCGGGTCGTGTATATATAAATATACAAGGACCGAAGAACAAGACGACTACAATGATATGGGAGATGCAGGTGGAAAGGGCTTTTTTCCTCCCTTCAGCACTGTGGTTTCTCAGAGAATACAAGATGACAATATAGGAGAACATCAGGATGACAAAACTCACTGTGCAAATGGCCCCACTATTGGACACCAGCAGTAGGCTGATCACATAGGTGTCTGTACAGGCGAGTTTCAACAAGGGCTGCAAGTCACAGAAATAGTGATCAATCACATTGTGACCACAGAAAGGTAAGCTCAGGGTCAGAAAAATCTGAACTGAAGAATGCACACAGGCCCCTACCCAGGCTATAGCTTCCAACACACTGCAGACCCGCCAGCTCATGAGGCTCATGTAGTGCAGGGGCTTACAGATGGCCAAATAGCTGTCAACGGCCATGAGGATAAGGATGAAGATTCCAGGCAGCCAAAGAAATGGAATGAAAAGACTTGGATCATGCACTCACTAAAAGAGATAGTACTATTCTTCAGAAGGGCATCCACAATCATTCTAGGGGCTATGGAGGTAGAGAAGCAGGTATCAGATAAGGATAAGTAGAAAAGGAAGAAGTACATTGGACTCCCAAGTGCCCAGCTGGTCTTAATGGTGAAGATAATCAACAAATTACCCAACAGTGTCCCTAAGTAGAAAAGCAAGAAAAAACAAACACTATTTTCCTTTTAACAGGCTCTTGTGTCAACCCAAGCAGAATGAACTCAGTCACATTATTATTCAGCAGCATGATTTCATGAATGAGGAGAAATGGTTCATCTGAAAAAAATAAATGATACAGGAATTAATGTATGGTGTTATGTAACTGTGTGAAATATTTTAAGCAATTTAATTTGTGGTGCTATGCAATGTTAATGATATTTTCAGCAAAACTAACTATCCCTCATCAGGGACATTCTAGCTCTTGTTTCCTAATGAGTCACTTTATCTCTTTGTCTCTCAATTTATAACAACTTCTTCACAGGACAATTTTAAATCTCAAATAAGCTTATAAGAGATACTTTCTTAAATCACTCTTTAAATGCAACTGCTTGTTAGCTTTAATATTTTTCTGCTCTTATGAATTTGTTTTACTTGAGGATACAAAACCAGGATATATGGTTCCAACTTGTTTACTTATTTTTTTTCTTATTCACTAGACCTTGGGGCCCATGGATTGCATTGTTTCTCACTCAGCATTGAGGACATATCCGTCTTCTCTTTTGAGTTTAATATTATATATATAAAGCCACACACTATTCCCATTCTTATAAAGAATGTCTTATTTTTACATAGATGTAGGCATTCCATATTAGCGATGCATTCTTATATAATGTATATTACTTATAAATGTACAATAAGCCAAAAAAAAAAATTGTTGCCATCAACTCAATTCCACCTCATGGAGACCCCATGTGTCACAGAGTAGAACTACTCTAGCGTTTTCTTAGCTATAATTCTTACATAAACAGATCACCAGGCCTTTCTTTCATGGTGGTGCTGGGTGGGTTCGAACTACCAACTTTTATGTACATAGTAAAGTGGACCAAAAAATATATATGGCCCAGCTATTTACTGAACACTCTTTCCCAGATATCCCAGCTTAAAAAATGAGTAAGAAACATTCATTTACCCCATTGTTATTCAAGTTGCTTCTGACTCATAAAAAAAAAAAAAACATAGTAGTCCTATAATACTTATTAAACCAAAACCAAACCTATTGCCATTGATTCGATTCCTACTCTTAGCTACCCTTTAGAATAGAGTAGAACAGCCCCTGTAGGGTTTCCAAGGAGTGGCTGGTGGATTCAAACTTCTGACCTTTGGGTTAGCAGCTGAGCTCTTAACCACTGTGCCACCAGTGCTCCATTAGCTTCTAACTAATCTATTTTTACCTTCAAACACCTTAATGATATTTGGTACTTGACATTTGCTAATAAGCACAAATGAAAGTTTTTTGACAATTGGTAATATTGCAAATATTCCCATTTCTATTTTTCTTCCTCCAATTTCTGAAAAGCTGAAAAGCACCTCTTAGAGCACTTAAAGTCCCTGAGCTTACATTTCCAAATTAAAAGAGGTGTGATGATTGCTTAATAGTTCACGCTTCCAGTTTTTAGCTTAAGCATTTTAGATCTGGGGCAGTAGGAGTGGGGGTTGTTACCAGACACACCAGGCAGTTTGTTGTAGGATCAAAGCGTGACTGTAATTCCCAATAAAGTTTGCATTATCCTTAGTAGTTGAAAACCCCATGTTCCTAGAACAGAGCAGAAAAGCAGAAAAGGGAGGGCAATGTGGTTAGAAGAGGGATTGTGGATAACCAGTAACTGACTTCTTTATTAAATTTGTTTTCTGTCCTGCCAAATTTAATGATTATTATTGAAATTTGAAATGTAACATCTTTCAGTGAAGACTTCTTTTACAAATTTAGACAGAAATAATCAAAACCTTCACTTTCAAGAGCAAAACTTTTTTTTTTTTTACATCTTTCTCATCACTATGACATTGGAAGGGAGGCCATATGCATGTAAAGACATATACTGAAATGTTATGTATTTAAATATAATACAGAAGACTGAATTATCTTATTGTGTTCTTCCCAAGTCACATCCATACCTCCAATACATTGTCTAGAAAGTTATGAGTTGGCCAAAATCCAGACTGGGTTAGTCAAAGTAGACTAGCTTTCTTCTTCCTTTGTAAATTCTCTTTTCCTCAACAGCCTTCAAATAAATCTTATCTTCCTCCAAAGTAAAACCTACCCTTGCAAAATTTCCCGATAAAGTTACTCACTTTGGAGTGCCCAGAATAAAACATAATTTTCTTTGGACTATGTGTTTTCTATGTGATTCTGGGCAAGGATAAACTGTAAGAAACCTGACTCTTGGTATCTTAACTGTTACAGTAAGTTCATTCCTTTCATTACTCATTTTTAAATGAATGATACATCATAAAATATTTGTATTTGAAAATACGGTAGGCATTGAAGGTAAGATGATAGAAAAGTCTCATTCATCTTCAATAGTCTGTGATTTTGGTCACTCCTTTGAGAGTGGCGTTTTGGGTTTGTATATTATCAATCTCATTAGGTTATCCATTACTAAAACAAGTTAATTTTCTACATATATTTTGACATAAATCCTTAAGTTAAATTATGAATCATAAATACTTTTTATTAACTTGTTTATAATTTTCAGTTCTGTCTTAATTTTCTAGTACTGCTATAACAGAAATACCACACCTAAGTGGATTTAAAGAAAATAAATTTATTTTCTCATGGTTAGGAAGCTAGAAGTTTGAAATCAAGGTTCAAGCTCTAGAGGAAGGTTTATTCTCTCATGGGCTCTGGGGGAAGGTCCTTGTCTTGGCTCCTTGGCGATCTTCATGTGGTATGGCATGTATCTTCCCTGATTTCTCCTTGCTCACTTCCTTGTTTAATCTCTTTTATATATCAAAAGAAATTGATTTAAAACACTCCCTACACTAATACTGTCTCATTAACATATCAAAGAAAATCCATTCACAGATGGGATTACAGCCACAGGTATTGGAGATCAGCAGTCTTAAAGCTCATTCATATTCCAAACAAACCAGATTGCTTTAATCATACATTTATTAATATCCTTTAGAAACATATTCTATCACCTCAAGTACACGTATTTTTTTGGACAAAGGAATTTTTCATCTACAAAATATCATGATCTAGAAGAGCATGAATATAGTTCCCAAATTGACAAATATTCATTGAATTCTGTGTCTAATAAGGATATATTCAACATGCAATGGGAGCGTGGGAGTAAGGATTAGTAAGTGTATATGTGGGAACTTCATAATGGAAATAATGTAAAAGCCAGAGATTAGAAATGAATAGGGATGAAGCTCTCAAAACCCATCTTGCTATTTCTGTTCCTCCTTTTCTTATCCAACCACTTCCTCCTTCTCAAAACATCCTGATCCAACTACAGAGGAACCTCCTTTAGGCAGCCGTCAATGCTTGTCTTGTAATGAAGGGAATTCTCTCTCCTACTTACTACAAGCTTTCTTTATAACATTCTTGTAATTTTACACATTTTCACTTACAATACACTTCTATGTATGGAATTGTTTTAGTTTCCTTCCTTAGATAAGATTCTTGGAAAACTATGAGCTCTCAGAATTTATTTTCTACTGTTTCAAATCAAACGCCTTATGCAATGTAGGTGCTCAGTAAATGCTTTTGAACTGAACTTTCCCTACCTCTTAAAATGTACCAATACATATTACTAATTACTATATAATATTACTAATTAATAATATTACAATGCTATTCTGATTACAAGGAGCCCTGGTGGCACAGTGGTTAAAACACTTGGCTGATAACAAAAAGGTCGGTGGTTGGAACTCACCAGCTGCTCCTCGGGAGAAAGATGTGGCAGTCTGCTTCTGTAAAGATTACAGCCTTGGAAACCCTATAGGCAGTTCTACTCTGTCCTATAGGGTCACTATGCATTGAAATTGATTCAAAGGCAATGAGAATTCTGATTATGAAATGTATTCACACCATTCATTTAATGGGGCTTTCTTTCTATCTTATGTAGTATGAAAGACAGACAAATATACTCTGAATTGTTAAAGCTGGGGGATAAAGAGATAGATTTTAAGTAACTTGCCCCTATGAGTTGAAATTGACTTGATGACAATGGGTTATGGTTTTATGGGTTAGTGAATCAGCTCTATAACTGTAGTAGAAGATAATGCACTTTACACAGCACCACACTGCCATGTAAGACACTGACATCCATGAAGATGAAATCTTAAGCATTTTTTTTCATATGAATACTTGACCCTTGTTGTTAGCTGTCGATGAGTTGCTTCCAATTTATGTCAACCCGTGTGTGTGAGAGAAGGTTAACAGGTTGTCCCATGATTCTTTGGCTCTCAAAAGTCCAGTGTAAGAGGTGGTATAGTCTGCCTTTTGAGCTCCTCACTCTATGTAAGTGAATCCCTTGAATTTTGATATCTGGTAAAGAGATACCTTGGAAACATTCTGACTTGAGGACCAAAGGTTGCCATAAAATTCAATATACATTACCTATCCTTCCAGTGGAAACCCTAGTGGGGTAGTGGTTAAGAGCTACAGCTGCTAACCAAAATATCAGCCATTTAAATCTACCAGGTGCTCCTTGGAAACCACATGGGACAGTTCTACTCTGTCCTATAGGGTCACTATGAGTCAGAATCATCTTGATGGCAGTGGGTTTGGTTTTGGTTTATGCTTCCAATATCCGGTTGCTCCAAACACAATGACAATTGTTTCTCTTACTGAATTTTATCAGACAGAGAAGCAGGAGTATTACAGAGGCGCAATGGTAACAAGGTGTGAAAAGAAAGTAGGTCGGATAGGGACAAATGTTGAGTAAAAGGGATGATATTTACCCAAACTATTTTCAGGAACTACTCTCCCACATACAGGGCATACTATTCTTCAAAGTAATTATATAGTTTTTAGCTTCCTTATCATCATGTTTGCTCTGAAGTTTCTCTGAGATGTCATTCTTCAACTTTTTAAAATAAACCTCAGAAGAGTGTCAACTGCAAATTATATTCTTTCATTTTGGAAACATGCAAGGAGTAATTATTCTATCCTGTGATAGTACAATATTCTACTTAATGTACTCACTTGGAGGTGGAAAATCTGGCATTCTCCAGAAACTATGTCAAGGTCATCACATCTATTAACTTTTTATCTAATTTCTTATTAGTCATAACCTCTTCTAACTTTCCAGTACTCGAAGCTCTTTGCTACAACTTCATTGCTACCTTACAACAGAAGCATTTGTGAACTTTTATACACTCCACCATCTCAAGAAGCAATAGCCCTGGGCTTCATCCATCTCTCCCCACACAGCAATGATAGCTTTTCACATACCAGATGCTCATATTTGTTGAATTCAAAGATAGATTTTCCTCCTCAAATTTGTGTTTTCTTCTATTTGTTTCCTAAGTTAATGGTCAACTTTTACAAACACTGAGTTAATTTTTTTTTCCTTGTTCCTTTCTCAGAGTATGTGGCAGCAGTATAGTGACAAAACATAAGGAAGTCTATTAGAATATCATGCTGAATTACTCTGTAATGATGTCTTTCTGAGTTGATAAAGATGGAAATAATCATTTACTTACCTGTTAGTAGATTGTCTAAGTTACTATCAAGTCTGTCTATCCTTTTTTTAAATAAGCATTCTCATAGAATACTGGGGGGAGAAAAGCTCTCTGCATTCTAGAGGGAATATTTTGAGACATAATGATGTCAGTTATTATCATTCTAGAAAGTATTATTCCCTAAAGTTTTCCTTCCTGTGCTAGTCAGAAACATCCCAGGTGTTGTACTAAGCTTAACTTTTTGCTTATCTATTTAGCCTATGAGAATAGCAAGTTGTTGTTTGGTGCCATCCAGTTGATTCTGATTCATAGCGACCCTACAGGACAGAGTAGAACTGCCCTCATAGGGTTTCCAAGGTTGTAGTCTTTAGGAGAGCAGATTGCTAGGTCTTTTCTCCCAGAATGGCTGACTGGTGGGTCCTAACCAATGACTTTTGAGTTAGCCGTCCAGTGCTTAACCACTGAGCCACAAGGGCAAATTAACCCCCTCATACTCAGAAACCAGAAAAAAAAAACAAAAGTTTGTTAGTTGCCTCAGGCAGATCAAAGGTACCACAGAATAAAAGAAAAAAGACAAGTGGTGATGAAAGTTGTGTAGAAAACAGGGAAAAGAAAAAATGACATCATTGGTAAGAGAGGGAGATCACAAAAAGAATTCCCGTTCCACCCAACGCCCTAATTGCCCTTCACTGCACTAAAACCCATTGCCATCTAGTTGATTCCAACACATAGCAACTCTATTGAACAGACTAAAACAGCCCCATAGGGTTTCAAAGAAGCAGCTGGTGCATTTGAACTGTGGACCTTTTGGTCAGCAGCCGAGCTCTTAACCACTGGCCACCAGGGCTCCCCTTCGTGCAATGGGAGATAGATTTTTTCTGGCTCTTACAATTTATTTGCAAGGAGAATTCAAGGAAGTCATTGTGGCATTCTGAAACCAGAGATTCTATGCTGTGGGCTATAAACATCCTGCACCAAGGAACCAGAGTTATAGCAAGGGGTCTAAGGAGATAATTATATATAAATATAATAACTATGGAGAGAGAGAGAAAGCCCCGGTGGCACAGCGGTTAAGAGTTCAAGCTGCTAACCAAAAGGTTGGCAGTTCATATCCACTGGCTGCTCCTTGAAAACACTATGAGGTAGTTCTACTCTGTCCTGTAAGGTCACTATGAGTTGGAATGGACTTGGTGGTAACAGCTTTGGGTTTTCATTGGTGTATATAAATATATATATATATATATATAATTTTACAGTTATAGTAGTTACAGTTATAGTTATAGCTATAACCATAGCTATAGCTATAGTTATTTTATAGTTGTTATTGTTATAGTTATTATAGTTATTTATATATAATTATTCACAACCTAATAGATACCTTAGATTTATCTAATTAATTTCCATTTGTTCTACTAATTCACCTTAGTAAAAAGTCATTTAATCAAGAATACTGTTTTATTGAAATAATTTTACTTCATCAAATATTTATTGAATAGTGGGAATTGCAGAACACTTAATTTTGCTCATGAGGAATCTGTACATAGATCAAGAGGCAGTCACTCGAACAGAAGAAGGGGATACTGCGTGGTTTAAAGTGAAGAAAGTTGTGCATCTGAGTTGTACTCTTTCACCATACTTATTAAATCTGTATGCTGAGCAAATAATCTGAGAACCTGGGCTATATGAAGAGGAATGCAGCATTAGGATAGAAGGATGACTCATTCGCAAGATGCAATATGCAGATGATACAACATTGCTTGCTGAAAATGAAGAGGACTTGAAGCACTTACTAATGAAGAATACAGCCTTCAGCGTGGATTATACCTCAACATAAAGAAAACAAAAATTTTCACAAATGGACCAATAAGCAACATCATGATAAAAGGACCAATAAGCAACATCATGATAAAAGGAGAAAGGGTTGAAGTTGTCAAGGATTTCGTTTTACTTGGATCCACAATCAACACCCATGGAAGAGCAGTCAAGAAATCAAACAACACATTGCATTGGGCAAATCTGCTGCAAAAGACCTCCTTAAAGTGTTACAAAGCAAAGACGTCACCTTGAAGGCTAGGGTGCACCTGACCCAAGCCACTGTGTTTTCAATTGCTTAATAGCCATGAGAAAGCTGGGCAATGAATAAGGAAGACCTTGGAAGAATTGGCGCCTTTGAATTATGGTGTTGGCAAAGAATATTGGATATATCACGGACCGCCAAAAGAATGAACAAATCTGCCTTGGAAGAAGTAGAGCTAGAACACTCCTTAGAAGCAAGGATGAGGAGACTTCGTCTCATGTACTTCAGACATGTTATCAGGAGTGATCAGTCCCTGGAGAAGGAAATCATGCTTGGTAAAGCAGAAAGGCAGCAAAAAAGAAGACACTCAACAAGATGGATTGATATGGTGGCCACAACAATGTGCTTGAGCATAATAATGATTATGAAGATGGTGCAGGACCAGGAAGTGTTTCATTCTGTTGTGCATGTGGTTGGTATTAGTCAGGACAGATGGCGACTGACAACAACCTCTTATATACTAGACCCTGTGTTTATCCCTTTACATAAATTATACATATATACTTAATTTACTTAGCTATTCCATGAGTTATGTATTTGCAATGATGACATTTTATGTGAGAGAAAACTGAAATTTGCAGAATTAGTTTGCCCAGGTTGCACATTTAGAAAATTCAATACTGAAATCTATACCAATGACTATTTTCTTCCATGGTTTGTCTCCTTTCCACTCATTTTCCATACACTGTCCTGAATTGGGAATCAGGGTGTATTAGAAAGTGATGATGATGGCAGACGTAGCTAATGGTTAAGTGATGGTATGTCAGGTTGGGGAGTTAGAATTAACTGTAAAACAATGGAGATAGGTTGAAATTCAGGTACCTATATCATATGCTATATTTTTTTATAGCATATGCACGTGAAAATGTTCAGTAGACACTTTATTTATTTATTTTAAGTATGAAATTCAAGTCAGGATTGTAGAACTAGATTTTGGAATCTTTACTTGTGTGTGATAGTTGAAATCATGAGAGTAGATGAGGTCACCCAAGGAAAACAAGTAGAAAGTTTGGATAAGTGGGCTTACAACAAAATGTAGGGTTACACTAACATTTAAAAGGAGAAGAAATAAAGAAGAATCCCAGAAGGGACTCAAGAAGCATGTTCAAAGAATCATGAGCAAAATCATAAAAGAGTAGTGATATGGAACCCAAAGCAGTATAGTTTTAGGAAGGAATGAGTGAGTTTTCTGCATAAGAAGGCCACCTGAGCACTAGTGTCTGAAACCCATATACATGCAAATCTTGAGTAAACTGATCAGTGACTAAAGAAATGTAAAATAGGAAAAAGGACTAGAAGCTAGGAAATAATTCTACTTTTATTCCTCACACTTAGTAGTTTCTACTGAACTGTAAAGGAGCCCGGGTAGTGTAGTGGTTAAGAGCTCGGCTGCTAACCAAAAGATTGGCAGTTTAAATCCACCAGCCTCTCCTTGGAAACCCTATGGGGCAGTTCTACTCTGCCCTATACAGTCGTTATGAGTTGGAACTGACTCAATGGCGCACAACAACAACTGAACTGTAAGCACTGGATGAAGACAGGGATCGTGACTCTCCTGTTTGCTGCCATATCTAATATCAGCCAACCCATTGCCATCAAGTCAATTCTGAATCATAGTGACCCTACAGGACAGAGAAGAACTGCACCATAGAGTTTTCAAGGAGAACCTGGTGGATTTGAATTGCTGACCTTTTTGTTAGCAGCCACAGAACTTAACCACCAAGCCACCAGGGTTTCCATATCTAATATAGTGTGTATCCAGTAAATGATAGTTTATAGCGTGCATTTAGTAATCAATTGTTCAGTAATTGAATGAATAAAGCAAATGGAAAATAATTTAAGTAATAACTTAATATTATCTTTTCTGAAAAATTACCTATGTAATTGTAAATGAAATCAGTAGAATAAATTCTGAACTTACACTAAGACCACTAATTAAAAAACAATGGCAAACAGAAGTGAGGTCAGGGTTTGGGACACAAGTACTCCTCTGGGACTCCTTTTCATTGATGTGACTTAACAGCAGTTAGAAACTACTGAGAGACAATATCAAATGGAACATTGAAAATGACAGGTTGCCTCCATAATAGAGTATGATGTCTTTCATGAAGCAGTGTGCAATATGGTGTCAATAACAAATAGATGCATTCATCCTTTGGTGAATATCAGCTATCTTGCTGCACAATATCTAAACACACTTTCAGATACCTCCTGCCTGCTTTACAAGGATGCTAAAGATGAGTTGCAGAAACTGTCTTAGTGGGCTCTGATTGCTTATGCCTTATCAGAGTCCATTTTCCTTCCTTTGGGAACTGAACCTTGATCTTCCTCTGAGGAACTAAGGATGTTCCAATATTCAAATTTCTAAGGTAATGCCATACATTTTCCCAAGGAGCGTAGGAAATGCAACCTAACCATGTGCCAAAGAAAAATAAGACTGAATATTTGTGAACATCCCTAAAAACCTCCACATTATAAGGAAAGGATTAAACAAAATACTCTATTCTTTTGTTTTAATCAGGAACATGTATAATCTGTAATCCACAAACAGTCTAAATTTCTATTTTTTTAATGCCTATCTAGAAATATCAATTCGTAGCCACTTAGTCTGTGTTGTATTTAGAATACAATTTCTAGAACACTTAGAGTGGTGTCCTATGTAAAAGAGAAATGGCAGAAAGATTTCCCCTTATTTATTAAATATTATTAAGGTATATGGTCTTAAAAGTTGGTTTTGGGGTATTTGATTAATTTTTATTAGTCAGAAGAATACTTACAGAGATTTTTTCATCTACCATTATATCTATATTCATACCTACTTTATTTCAGAACTTTTTGAAGCAAATAATTAAAGAGGAGTTTAGAGGTTAGGAAAGGCAAGATAATGAAGAAATCTTAGCATTGTGCATGATATCACACAGTTGTTTCATTCCTAGAATATAGCCTGGGCTCAAAAATCTAGTCAAGTAGAAGAAAGTTCCCAGTTTGGAAAATGGTAGTAAGATATATCTTAACACCTTCTTTGATTTCCTACAGCTCAAGAAATAGATGAATGTCCAGGACCTTGAGTCTTAAGTGGACCTGTGACCTCTGAATGGAAGATTCTGTCTGCAGGTGCTTTAGCCTATAAGAAATTCCTTAAAGTGAAAAGCTCAGAAAGACTACATGGTCAAAGAGATTTACCTGTATTCTATTGCACCCAATACGATTTATTACTTGGTTTGTAAATGTTGATATGCAGATGCCAAGTATTTCTCTGGGGCGTAATTTCCTGAGGTCATGAGCTAAATTAAAGCAATGATAATGATGTATTCTTTTCATCAGTTCTACTTACAGATTCCTTAGAATTGCATCTGGCACACGAAGCAGGAGGAAAAAAAAGTGCATTCCCTGAGGCACACAGCAAACTGTGGTCAATGACTTCTTCCCAAATGGTCCCTTGGTCTCCCAGGCTGATGCAATGCCTTAATTATTCAGAATGTTTGGTGCCAAAACTGTCTCCACACTAACAGGCACTGTTACTTATCAACTCCCCAGTGATAACTTCTAGCAGCAATGCTTTCTTAGCAAGAACTTTGGAGCTGAATCCTGCTATTGAGCTACTGAAAATGATTCCTACTAGCGGTTCCCAGTTATCCAACATAGTAAAATTTCTCTGAAGACTTTACGTCAGCTGCCGTGTGTGATGTTTCTATATCCAGTGACCTGACCAGTCAAGAATTGTGATTCAGGCCACCCACCAGCCTTTCTTCCCATCTCTGAGTTCATGCCAACTCTTCGCCTTCACACATAGCATCTTCCTGAGATCACTCTTCTCCCCTTCCTGTCATCCAGAGCGTGGGCAGAGCTCAACCTCACACTCAAGACTAGTGATTCCCTTTGAAATTTTCATTGTATACATGTGTGTGTATATATATATATATATATATATATATATATGGCTTCAGGGAATGTTTTAAATTTGTAGACAATTGTTTATCAAACTTGAGTTTCTTGTAGAAATTTCTAATATAAATGCTCTAAAGTTCAGCTTCAGTCTTGGTATTCAGTCAACATCATTTATCACCTTAGACTTCCGCGTTTGAAAGATCAAAGAGTTGAATGCCTACTTCAGTGTCATTTCAGACATCCCTGACCTTCAGAGATACGACTGCATAGGTTACAATGGTATCCAATCTACATAATGATAAAACCCATTAAAAAAAAAAGCCATTGCCGTCAAGTTGATTCCGACTCATAGCAACCCTATAGGACAGAGTAGAACTGCCCCATAGAGTTTCCAAGGAGCACCTGGCGGATTTGAACTGCCGACCTCTTGGTTAGCAGCCGTAGCGCTTAACCACTGTGCCACCACGGTTTCCACATAATGATAACATCACAAATTAGTCATGGCCTTCTGATTTATTGTCACTATATGAATATTCATTTTCAAATATTGGTGATGATTCTAGATGTAACTAGAATATCCCCTTAAATGTTTTATTTTATTTCACTTTGGTTTTATTTCTAATATCAAACATTAACCAGATTGATATTCCCATAATATCCATAATTATAATACTAACGTTTTCTCCAAAACCAGAATATAAACGTGGAAGTCATAAGTACGGCTGACAGAAAATCAATTCAGGGGCCAGCAAAATGAAATTGCAAATATTTTCCTTCCTTCATTTTTCCTTTTTAACTGGCACCTCATTGCTAACAAATGAAATCCTTTTATTTTTTTTTTTCTATTTCTTCTTGTTTCTGATTAATTAATACATTACCTGATAGGGCTAACATTGCTCTGTAACATTTAACTGTGCATATATATGGGTACACGAACACGAACATGCACAAAACACCCTTAAGGTATGTGAAATATATTATTTAATAATATTTTTACTTTTTGTCTGATTTCTGTTATGGATTGAATTGTACCCCCCAAAATATGCATTAGGACCCTAACCCCTGTACCTGCAGATGTAACCTAATAAAATAAAATCACAGTACATGTAATGTAATGTAATCACTTTCCTTAATGTAATCACCATTCAAAATAGAAACCAGTAT
Source organism: Loxodonta africana (assembly GCF_030014295.1). Taxonomy (NCBI): domain Eukaryota; kingdom Metazoa; phylum Chordata; class Mammalia; order Proboscidea; family Elephantidae; genus Loxodonta; species Loxodonta africana. The sequence continues at coordinate 584,247 of NW_026974869.1, read as the reverse complement.
GATGTAATCAAATAACCATCTGAGGTCATACCAGTGTAGGGTGGATCCGAAACCTAATCACTTCCGAGTTATATAAAGAGCGGCACAGACACAGAGATACATACCGACACAGGGGGAAGACAGAAGCTATTGGACAACGGAGGCAGTTGAATCTACAAGCCCAGGAACTAAAAGGATTGCTAGCTACTGGAGGTTGAAATTGAGATATAAGGACCTTGCCTTAGAGCCATAACCTGAGTTCAGACTTCTAGCCTCCTAAACTGTAAGAAAATAAATTCTTGTTCTTTAAAGCCACCCACTTGTACTATTTCTGTTAGAACTGCTGTAAGAAACTGAGACAATTTGGATGCTTGTAGAGGATGATGACCATTGGAAGGGGTCTGGATGAACTCTTCCCTTGAGAAATCGAAGAAAGTTTTCCAGGATAAAGTACAAAGAAGGAAGAGGAGGGGGAAAAAAAGTTAGGAAGCAGATACTGAGTCAAGTTGAAAATGCACAGTATTTGGAGGGAAGAAAAATAAGCTCTTCATGGAGCCATTTGGGGATGGTGGATCCTTTAGATACCGTTCTGGTAACCGCTAAAACGATATCCGAAATTGTCTCCTTGGATTACTTCCCATCAGGGCATGCTACAATAGAAACTGACCGAGGGTTTCCAGCCACTGTAATGAGACTGAAGAACTAGCAATGGCCAAGATTTCTATTCTTGCTCTCTGGCATCAGAAGGAAGGTGCTAGCACACTGGACTGCTGTCATGTCAGTGGTATGTGATTAAGTGAACCCATCATGGGTGATATTTAGAATCAGTTTTGTGGGGTACACCATGTACAGAACCACACTTCCAGGCACATGAAGATAAGTGCTTCTCCCACTAGGTCATGGGAATCCTCAATGAAATGTGTTCCCAGTTTAGAGTGGACTTGGTGGAATTTGAAGTCACCATTAGTCTGTTCTTGGTCATTTTGATATTGGCTTTGGAAACTCTAAGCTCAGAGTCTATTGGTTTGAGGAATGGAAGCAAATGCCACTGAATATATATTTGGCCACTTCTACTTGTGCCTCAGCTGTCGAAGGTAACAAAACCAACTGGCTGTCTTAATATAAACTTAATTTATGATTTTAATTAACTTATTTCCATGTACCATTTACTAAAAACATATATTTAAATGTCCACTCAATGGTATATTCCCAACTCCTCCTTCTACATGTTCTGGAAGTTACGTGCCCTGGCCCCATAAACTAGCCCCAGGCCAGGCTGAGTTTATTTTAATTTTAAAAGCCTCAAAGGCTATGAGAAATATCAGAAATTTATCAATAAACATCCTTATCTTTAGGGAAAAAAAAAAACAGTTGATTATAAGGAATAAATCTATACTGTAATAGTTCTGCTTTGAATATGTGTCTATCAGCTTGGGTGCCTGTCCTGGCCTCTGAGATTAGAAATCATCCTTCAAAGAGCAGAGGCTAAGGAGCCAGCCCCATGGTCCTGGAACTGTCACATGCCCTAGGTGAACACTGAAACTGTTTAAGAAGAGTGATTTAACGTTCTGTCCCATAAAAACTGATTGGAACCACATTTACAATTATAGGTACAATAAAGTGCAGGAAGCCTGTTAATCATAGGAAGAGTGTGAAACAAATATTTGAGATAAAATCAGGAATAGATGATGCTCTGGAGACCTGCTCCTGAAGCAGAAGCAACAGCCTTGGCATCTGCCTTGCTACCAGGTTCAAATGGTTTGTAATTTATTTGAAAAGGGCGACATTAATAGACCATGAACAGAACTTGGAGCTGAAGCATACTTCCAGATCTTTTAGATAAAAATAAAGTGACAGAGACTCTAAACCTGAAAGGAAAAGCCAAGAACTTGTTACAATAGGAGTTGATAACACATTTTAAAACAAGATGATTGGAAATTTGGCACTTCTATGGATGAAAATGAAGCCAGTGCTGTAGTAAGTGTGCAGGAACAAAGTCCTCGTGGTCTGTTTATGCAATCAGCCAGTGAAAACTCTATGGATCACCTCTGTCTGGCCCAAAACTGATCAGGGGAATGGCACGTGACCTGGCAGTATTTTGTTCTGTTATGCATGGGGTCACCATGAGTGAAGCGTCAACTCGATAGCAGCTAAAAAAACAACAGTAATAAACAGAGAAAAATCAATACTCAGAACCATTTCCTAAACAGGTACAGGAACAAACTACCCACCCTAATCCCTGCTCAGATTAGGACAACCCGGTTTATGGTAATCTCTAACCAACCTAATCTTTATACTCTCTTCCCACAAGGTGGCGATCAAGTCAAATATTAGGCCAAAATGCTGCTGCTTCAAAATGTAATCTAGAACTAGAGGATTTTGCAGATTTCCCTGTTTCTTCAGAAAATGTTAATGGATTGTGAGAATTTTTAACCAAGCTGTGATACAACTTGTGAGTGTCATTTTAAACTCATGACCGTGAAGGCCTAATGGGCCCTTGATGCTACCAATATATCATACTACATGCCATCAGTCCATTTATTCTCCCTCTGGCCTAAAAGATTATTTCACACCTTTTCCTCTCTTCAAACCCCCAGTACATCCTTCCTTTTCTTCAGTCTCAACCAATGATTATATTTTCTATTTCACAGAGGAAACTTAAAACAGAGAATTTCTACAAACTCACACCATTCTCTCTGCCCACTGTCCAGCATCTGTAACCACATACTTTTCCTCCCTGCCTGTTACCACAGAACTCTGCTCTTCTGTAAACTATCCTTGCTACTATCTGAAGTCAAAACCTCCACTCGTGCACATTTCTCCTTGTCTACTCAACAGTAATTGTCCGATAGTTCTCCCTACCACCTCCTTAGCAGCTGTCGTTCTCTACTCCATCATACCATCACCATAAAGCCATCTCGTTATTTCCCCCATCTTAAAAGTTCCATTCTCTTAACCTTGCTTCTCTGCCAACAACTTTTCCATTTATTTCTTCTTCTTAGTGAAATGCATTGAACTGGTTTTCTTATTTTCTGTTACAAATTCCTTTCTATTCAGTCCATCTTAAACCAACTCCAGGAAGACCTTCCCCACGGCTCCACCTTAACAAAGCTTTCTTGTCAATATTGCCAAGGACCTCCACTTTGCTAAATCCCATGTTCAGGTCTTGACCATCATTTTACTAGATCTATCAGCAATATTGGCAATAGCAGATTACTTTTACTTCCTTGATATACTTTATTCACTCGGTTTCCGATATCACACATTTTCTTGGTTTTCCTTCTGCTTCACATGTCACTCCTCATTCTGCTTTGTGAATTCTGACTTTTTTACTTCACTATTTAAGGCTGTAGAGTACACAAGGGCTCAGTCATTGATCCTAAATTTTTCCTCTGTCAATACATACTGCTTCAGTAAATGCATCCAATCCCATAGTCTTAAAGGTTATTCAAATGCTGAACACTCAAAAATTTATATCTGTATTCCAGACCATGCTCCCTACCTCCACACTTACATACATCTAACTGTGTGTTCAAATCTCCCCTTAGATATCTAAGAATATTATGTTCCCTAATTGAACTACTGGAAGCAGCAGTCAAGACACCAAAACACGCATTGCCTTAGCCAAATCAGCTGCAGGAGATCTCTATAAAGTGTTACAAAGCAAAGATGTCACCTTGAGGACTAAGGTGCCCCTGATGTGAATGCTGGACTATGAATAACGAAGACTGAAGAATTGATGCCTTTGAATTGTGGTGTTGGTGAAGAATATTGAACATACCATGGATTGCCAAAAGAATGAACAAATCTGTCTTGGAAGAAGTACAACTAGAATGTTCTTTAGAAGCAAGGATGGCAAGATTACATCTCACATACTATCAACATGTTATCGGGATGAATCGGTCCCTGGAGAAGGACGTCATTTTTGGTAAAGCAGAGGGTCAGGAAAAAAGAGGAAGACCCTCAACCGGATGGATTGACACAATGGCTGCAACAATTGGCTCAAAAATAGCAATAATTGTGACCATGGCACAGGACTGGGCAGTGTTTCATTCTGTTGTGCATAGGGTTGCTATGAGTTGGAACTGACTCGACAGCACCTAACAACAACAGCAACTGAACTACAAAATGACAAAAGTTCCAATTATTACTGACAATTAGAAGTTGTAGCAGATAAAGATTAAGAGCTTAGGGGCCTCTTTTAATCTTCGGATGACATATCCTGCCTAGCAACTTGGAATATTGACAAGGGCAAGTCAAGTACTTATAATATATCACGTTTAATCCAGGGCATAAAAGAGAATTAAAAGAACATCTAAAGAACAATATCAAAGCTAATAAATAGGAATCTGAGTGAAAGACACCAAGAGCTCGGTAAAGAGGTGCTAAAACAATTACGAGTGAGACACAAGAAAATAAACCGGCAACAGCAAATCTGGAAAGGACAAGACTCTAGGAGACAATGTAAGTCAGTCTGACAGCCTCAGGAGGAAAATCTTGATAGCTTGGGAATGCTTTTAAGGAACCACGTTTCCCTTTCTACTTACATTGTGGGACTACTCATGGGTAACAACTGCGTCAGATAACTTCTTGTGCTTTATAAAGAAATTATTCCAAAGGGGAGGGGAAAAAAAAAGAAAGACAGTATATGCCTCGCTTACTTGACAGTATGGGTTAAGCTTCATATTTAATTAAGAAATGCCATTTTGGCGTCATTTAAATGAGGGGATTAACTAAATTTTGTTGAACATTAACTATGAACCAGACAGTTTGGAAGAAATTTTACAAACGTTAGCTAGTAATTCTTACATCATGATGTAATTACTAACCCCATCTTAAAAAAAAAAAAAAAAACCAAACCAAACCAGTTGCTGTCGAGTCCATTCCAGCCCACGTGTGTCCGAGTAGAACGGTGCTCCACAGCAGCTCCGAATCGCTATGACCTTTCAGAAGTAGACTCTCAGGCCTTTCTTCTGAGGCTGCTCTGAGTGGACTCAAACCACCAATCTTTCAGCCAAACACTTAATTGTTTGCTCCACCCAGGCCGTTTAACTTCATTTGGCTTATGAGCAAAATGAGCCCATTTGAGGTTAACTGGATTGCCAAGTCTTTTGGGCAGTGTCTGGACTCTTTCCACAATGCTATTTTGATCCTTTACATGATTCTAAAATGACAAAATGCAGGGATGACCATGGACCATATTATAAAAGTAACCTTTGGTTCTTCCTGTATCATATCTGGGAATTTTTCTTTCCATTAAACTCTCAGTTGACTCTAATCTTTGCAGGTAACCCATCTTCACTTATTTCCTCTTGTCAAAGGGAAAAAACCATTTAATGATTTTATTCCCACCAAAGTAAATATATTACTTATTTTTAGAAAAGAAGTGCAATTGATAGGATAGCAATCAACTCAAAAGAATAAATAGTGAATGGTAAAATTTGAGATGATATGGCACACAGGTCAATAGAAAACTTTAAGACTCAAGTCACGCCAAGTGGTTGGCTAAGTATATCCTCTGTCCGGTATGAGCTGGAATCAACTCAAAGGCAACGGGTTATGGTATGAGAATAGCTTCCTTGAATAAATACCAGTTCTTCACAGTAACTTGTCCCATATTAGCTGCTCTGGAATATTAATCACGTTATTAAGAAAAAGGACTGTTTGATCAAATAGGTTGAAGACCAAAGAAGAATTGACAACATTGAATTACGGTATTGGCGAAGAATACTGAATATACCACGGACTTCCAAAAGAATGAAAAAATCTGTCTTGGAAGAAGTACAGCCAGAATGTTTCTTAGAAGCAAGGATGAAGACTCTTCGTCTCACTTTCTTTGGACATGTTATCAGGAGGGATCAGTCCCTGGAGAAGGACATCATTCTTGGTAAAGTAGAGTGTCAGCAAAAAAGAGGAAGAGCCTCAACAAAATGGACTGACGCAGTGGCTACAACAATGGGCTCAAGCATAGCAATGATTGTGAGGGTGGTGCAGGCACAGGCAGTGTTTCACTTTGTTGTACATGGTGTCACGGTGAGTTGGAACCAACTCAACGGCACCTATCAACAAAAACAGCATGTGCATTTACTTTTTTTTAACAAACGTCTATTATCTTTCAAGTTCTACATACTGTACCACTCCTGTTGTTGTTAGTTGTCGTCAAGTCAGTTTCAACTCATGTTGACCCAGTATATACAGAGTAAAACTGTTCCATACAGTTTTCAAGGCTGTGACCTTTCAGAAGCAGATCACTGGATCTGTCTTCTGAGGAGCCTCTTGGACGGGTTCAAACAGTCAACCTTTCGACTAGTAGTCTAGCACTTAACCATTTGTACATCCCAGGGATTCATTCTGAAAATCAGAAATACAGAAAGGTCAATTTTTTTTACTAGTTATACTCTAAAAAAAAAAGGTGCAAATAAATAAAAAGCAAATAAAAGCTAAATGAAAGATATAATTTCACATTATGACAAATGTGATAAAGGAAATAAAACAGAATAGCATCATGGAGCTTGAAAATGAATAAGGAAGACCAAAGAGGAAATGATGCCTTTAAATTATCATGTTGGTGAAGAATATTAAAAACACCATGGGCTTCCAGAAGAACAAACAAATCTGTCTTGGAAGAAGTGTAGCCAGAATGCTCCTTAGAAGTGAGATCGTGAGACTTTGTCTTATGTACTTAGGACATGTTATCAGGAGGGACCAGTCACCGGAGAAGAACACCATACTTGGTAAAGCAGAGGGTCAGCAAAAAAGAGACTTTCAGTAAGTCAGACTGACACAGTGGCTGCAACAGTGGGCTCAAATATAGAAACCACTTTGAGAATGATACAGGACCGACCAGTGTTTCTTTCTGTTCACTGTGAGGCAGAACCGAGTCAACAGTGCCTAACAACAACAGTGCAATAGAGAGTAGATGCAAATTTGAATAGCCACTGATGTAACAACTGAGTTAGAATTTGTAAGAATTGACTATAGACACTCATATTACTCTCTCCCCATCTTTCCCCACCAAGAGAAGTTGATTCTAACCTATATTTAAATGGCTCTCACGACCATAGGGTAACTTCAGACCCCATGTCTGATGAGTTAATATCAGACAATTAGTAAAAATGATTTGAGAGCAAAAATAAGCCTGTGGATAATCTGAGGATTAGATTCTGAAAATTGAAAAAAATCATCCTAACTCTGATTACCTGAGAGGGTGTTGAAGATAAAAAAAAGTTAATGCAAATAAAATCATTTTATAGAGTGGAGAAAGAATGAAAATTATAACCCATTTCTCCAAAAATGGTAAAACAGTATTAATTGAAAATGCCATTTCTTAATAAATTTGAAAATAAATAAATAAATAAATCTGGGTACAAATTGACCATAAAAGTGACCTCCCAGGGACAGATATCACTTCTGTGTGGGAGATGGAACCCAGAGGTGGGATATGACTCCGTTTCCTTCCTGTTGCTATATTCTGACTATTTAAAGCTATGGCTGTTCTGTAATTGAGGTACACATCATAGTGCATGAACAAATGACTAAATGGTTAATACTGTGATCTAGGTTTCTGCATGTTGGCCTGGCCTTAGTGATATTCTTCCCCTGAGCACACCCTATTATTAAAGTGGGTGAATGGGAATTCACTGCATTAGGGATTAGCCTCTCTGTCGGTGGAGAACGAGCCCCAGAAGGCTACAACTGAGTGATGTAAGTCTGTGCCTTGTCACAGTTGTTCAGATAGGCCCTTTAGCCTCTTATAACCCAAAGGAAAACATTGTATCCATGATGTACCTTCTGAGAAACTGAACAAAGACAATTTCTACTTTGATCTCAACATAAAATCCACTGGGATTCAAAAAGGGGCCTGAATGATTCAGTAAATTCTCTGCTTGGCTACCTCTTCAGCAAACCTTAATTGGAGAGGATATAAATAAGTCCCTTGGTAAAACAGAATGTATACTTCTTCATTAGGCTCTTAGATACCTACAACTTCTGCTTTAAATCTCTCTTCAAAAGCAATAGAAATCCTAGTTTGACAGATTTGACCAGCGTTTAATGACTGGATGATGTTTTTCCGCTTATATCTTGGGCAGCTTACTTCCACAGTATGAAAATATACTCTGGAATCATTTCACCTGGTTCTTAGGCTCTCTGGAGAAGTTGCTTTATGTGAATGAATCTCAGGTGGGATAAGATCTTGGGTTAGACTTGAAATGATTAGAGTCTTTATTTGTATAACTTTCCACTTTTGACCAATTGTAAAAACTAAATTCTAAGGGTCAACTTTATCTTTTGATTGAGTACTTAATACTTAGGTTTTAATTGTTGCATAGAATTATGGCATAGAAATCACTTTCAAATTATGACAAATTTTAATTGAATTAATTAATTACATATTAATATGTATATATCTTTTGCTTTTAAAGTATGTCAGTAATTCACACTCAAAATCTGTGTGCTTTTTCTGTTAGCAATGTTTATTCTCTGGAATTTGAGTCATGAACTTCAGTTCATACTTAAGGTCTAGCTAGAGTGAGATCAAATTATTTTGCTTGATCTACTTTTTACTCTGAGAAGAAAAATTAAGTGTGTCAATTGGCCTCCATCTTAGAAATGAAAATTTGTAAATAAAATAATATGTGTAGGTTTCCAAAAAAGGAGTAAAGTATCTGGAAATAGTTACTAGGAGATTGTCTGATTTTTTTTTTCCAATTTCTTTTCAATCTTTTTCTCTTGCTGTGTTCTCTCTCTCCCCCTCTCTCTCCTATTTAGCTCTAGCTCTCCCCTGTGAGTGTGTATGTGTGTTTCCTACTCTTTCCATTTATTTTCTTCTTCTATCTCTTTTTTTCTTAGTTCTCAAGGCCATTTCTCTCTTTCCTTCCCTACATATTATTCTTTCTCATCTTAGATTAAGGGTAAAAAAAAAAAAAGTATTAATGTATTCTTTTTCTTAAAAAATTGTGATATTTAGAGAGTAATACTTAAATTTTAGATTGAAGATCTTCATTTAGGAATAAGCTGAATTTTTATATTTCTTTATCAGTAAAACAGAACAACTACTAAATTTTATTATAAGTAGATCTACCCATCGGCACAACAGTGGGAGTGGTGATGGCGATGAAGAAGATGGCAGTGGAGGCAGTAGTAACGATGGCGGTGGTGGCAGTGCTGGTGATGGTACTGGTGTTGGTGATAATGGCAGTAGTTGTGGCAGTGTTGGTGACGACAGTGATGATCACAGTGGTGGTGGTGGTAGCAGGAACAGCTGTGGTAATGCTGGTGGTTTGGTGATAGCGAGGATAGAGGTAATTTAGGAGCATCCTATGGAAACACTGATAAGTTATTATAGATTGCAATATTAAAAATTAAAACATTATTGTCACTTCCATTCTACAAAATTCTACTGCAGTCAATTGCAAACCCACTAATTTGCCATTGGGTTTATGAAAAGAGAAAAAAAAAAAAACTGGGGTGATATATGTACTAAAGAGGCTACTTTAAAGTCCTTTAGGGATAAGAGAAAAATCTAGTTTGATACTCAGAAAGCTTTAGAGATACAAGTCCACCGACTACATAAAACTGACAATCCAACTGCAATCCCTAGAACCATCTAGGTACGTAGGTTTTCAATGGAAATGTTATATAGCCCAGATAGAAATCAGAAAGAACTATCAGCTCCAGACTCCAGCTTCCTGGATTCAAAAACAGACTATATTACTCACTAACTTCATGACCTCAAGGAAGTGAACAAGTCAATATGCTTAATAAATGCTAATTATTATTACGGTTGTTATTTGGGATGAGTAGATCGATTATTGACAAATCTACTTAGACAAAGAATAATTGTTCTTTATCTATGAAATGAGTTTAAATGTTTACTTACTAAAAATTCTTCTGAATTATATTCTGATATACAATGATGCCTCTATAATAACAAAAATAATACAACTGAAAAGTAAGAAATTGACGTAAGGAAGAAAGACAAAAATAAGAGAAAAAAAGGATAGAAAGAAATATATTATTGTTATGGATGACCATTTTGTAAGGAGAATTTACCAATACCTATTCCAAGTGGATCCCTGATGGCACAGTGGATAAGAGCAATGGCTGCTAATCAAAAGGTTAGTAGTTCAAATCCACCAGCTGCCCCTTGGAAGCACTTTGGGGCCATTCTACTCTGTCCTATAGGGTTTCTGAGCCGGAATCAACTCGACGCCAGTGGGTTTGTTTTGGTTGTCCAAGTGTAAGATCTTCATTTCCTGTGATTCTGCAATTCTATTACAAAAACTTATTCTACAGAACTACTTAAATCTATTGCTATATATCTTGATCTGCATCTATATTGTTATAACCTGGCTCACTTGCTGTCTAGTTGATTCCGACTAACAGCAACACTAAAGGACATAGTAGAACTGCCCCACAGGGCTTCCAAGGAGCATCTGATGGATTCGAACTGCCTACCTTTATGGTTAGCAGCCATAGGTCTTAACCACTATGCCACCAGGTTTTCCCTGATATAGTCAGAGATACACACATCAACACAAAACATTCACCATAGCATTGTACTAGCAGAAAATTGGGAATATGATAAATCTCCATATACTGACATGGAATGTTGTCAATAATAAGTCGTTGATTAAAAATTTAATGTACAGTATATTTGCATACATGATGCAATCTATGTATAAATTTATATTATTAAAATGCATTTATAAATACACAAATGCAATATTTCTACATAAAAATGCAGATCTGGAAGGATAAATGACTTTTAGCTAATTACACAGCTAAAAAGTGTTCCAGAAGTCAAAATTAGAACCTGCTCTATGTTAACTCTAAGACCTTAGCTCTCTGTTCTGCCCTGAACCATGTCTCTTATCCCCAGCTCTGGGCCTTTGCTCATGCTTTCCTCTCTGCAGGGAATAGCCTTTGTCTAGCTTTAAAACTTCAATACTTTGTTTTTCTTTCATTTCTTCCATTCTCAATGATTTATTTGTCATTATTTTAAATTTACTAGGCCTGCCCCTTATTTAAGGAAAAGAGCCACATCTGATGCTTCTTTTTATTGCTCAACTTTGCAGCATCTCCTGAGTTTTTAAAATATTTGATGTCTGCTTAAATAATTATGGGATAAGAGGGAACTGGACTGACAAAGAAAAAGAAAAATGTTAACTAAGATTGCCCCTTTCTTATTTGACCAGTCCTTTAAAAAATGTTCCTCACTGAGCCATTGTGGAAAGAGAAAAGGAATATCACAAAAGCAGCTGATGGTTGTAAGTCAGCGCTGAGCTGGAAGTTTGGGGTATGGTTTGGTCCTTGGTTATGGCTGAAGCAAGTCTAGAAATACAAATGTTTACAGACTATACCCGATAACTGTCATCACTGAGTCTGATTGACAGAGGAATAGTAGCCAGTCTCTGATATCAACTCCACTCTCAAGCCTGGAGAAAGGGCTGACACCAGTATTCTCTATTCAGTTCACACTTCCTTGCAGTTTCCTTTTGTTCTATGAAATATCATGAATTGTATTGGTGCTCACTGCATCCTTAGTAATTTATTAGGAACTTTGAGAAATGTGAAGTCCCAGGTGATACAAACAGTTAACGACCTCGGCTGCAAACCCAAAGGTTATAGGTTTGAATCTACCCAGAGGCACCTTGAAAGAAAGGCCTGGCAATCTACTTCTGAAAAATCAACCATAGAAAACCCTACTGCTCACAGTTCTACTCTGACATACGTGGGGTCACCATGAGTCGGAATCTACTCCATGGCATCTGGTCTAGACTGTTTGGCAAGTAACTGTCATTATGCTGAGAACATTATGAATTTCCCCTGAAAATTATTCCGTAAGAGATATGTGAGAAATAAAATTGCCCAACTTCCACTAGAATCCAGAGGTATCTTTTAAAAATATAAGCCTGATTTATAATTTAGGGTATTTACAATGAAGAAATTATAATAGTCTTGCTTTATACTCTCCCTTGGTTTCCCATTGCCCTTAGAAATTCCTTGCCTTGTCCTAGAATTCTCTGGTTTACCCGGTTACTGCCTCTAACTCTCCATACACATCTTGAGCCAAATAATTGAAGACAAATAGTCACTAATTATAAATGCTGTGCTCCTTTTTTAGATTTTCCGACTCTCAGCCAGAGCTCATATCGGTACCTGGTAAATGGGAAACCAAAACAACGTGACTGAATTCATTCTTTTGGGTCTTAGGAAAAACCCAGAGCTGCGGAAAATATTTTCTACTGTATTTGTAATCATGTATGTGACCACCGTGTTGGGAAACCTACTCATTGTGGTAACTATGACTGCAAGTAAGAGTCTGAGTTCACCTTTGTATTTTTTCCTTATTTACTTGTCCCTAACGGATGCCATCTTTTCTTCCGTCATCACCCCCAAGATGATTGTGGATTCCTTCTCTTAGAGTACTACCATCTCCCTTGAAGGCTGCGTGACCCAGCTCTTTGCAGTACATTTCTTTGGTGGGGTGTCGATCATCCTTCTCATTGTGATGGCCTATGACCGCAATGTGGCCATCTGTAAGCCCCTGCACTACATGACTACCACGAGTCCTCGGGTGTGCTGCCTGCTGCTGGGAGGGGTCTGGGTGGGAGGATTTTTGCATGCAATTACACAGCTCCTCTTCATGTACCAAATACCTTTCTGTGGTCCCAATGTCATTGATCACTTTATGTGTGATTTGTTTCAACTGCTGACACTGGCCTGCATGGACAGCCGCATCCTGGGTTCTTGGTCATCCTCAATAGTGGGGTGATGTATGTGACCATCTTTCTTATCCTCATTGTCTCCTACATGATCATCCTCTGCTCCTTGAAGTCTTGTAGCTCTGAAGGGCAACACAAAGCCCTGTGTACCTGTGGCTCCCACCTCACAGTGATCGTCTTGTTCTTTGTGCCATGCATTTTCTTCTAGTAAAGCCTGTGGCCACTTATCCCATAGACAAGGCAATGGCTGTGTCGAATATCATCACACCCATGTTAAATCCCTTAATCTACACCCTGAGGAATGCAGAGGTGAAAAATGTCATGAAGAAACTTTGGATTCAACGAGAGACTTTAGTTGGCAAGTAACTGTCATCATGCCGATAGCATTATGAGTTTCCCAATAAAGAGCGTCATTTTCTCCAAGATGTGTGAGAAATAAAACTGCCCATGTTCCAGAATAATCCAGAGATATCTTTTAAAAATATAAGTCTGATTTATTATTTAGGGTATTTACAATATAGAGATTATGATACTCTTTTCTTTTATACACTTCCTCAGCTTCCTGCTGCCTTTGGAAATTCCTTTCCTTGTTCTAGAGTTTCCTGGTTAATTTGATGACTGCCTCTACCTTCCCAAGCACATTAAGAGCTCCCCATCTCCTCTCCTCAGCCATGTTGGGTTTTTTCACCTGTAGCTAGGCCTATCTAAGCCCTTTCTCACCACAGTGACTTTGCATTTGCTGGGCTCTCTACCTGGAAACAAGCAGTCATATTCTGTCTTACATTGGTATCACTTTCTCTGAGAAGCCTTCCCCAACGACTCTATTAAAAGAATCTTTCACTCCTGCCATTATTTTCTAACTCAACATCTGCTTAATTTCCTTACAGCTATGATCAAAAGTGTAACTACTTTTGTATAGTTATCATTTGACTTCTGTGACTTTCCATCTTCCTCTCTAGATTGAAAGCCTCTGAGGGAAGGATTTTTGTTTTATTGATGCCTGGAACAAAGTTATTTTCAATACCTGTCTGTTGAATGATTATAGAAGATAAACACCTTTCCTTTTCAAAAGAACCAAATTCTGATGATTAGGGAGGCAGTTAATAAGCAATTAAAAATAAACAAAAAAACCCAAAGTGTGATCAGTACAACAGAGTTAATGGGAATGGAGTGCTTTGATTATTTCTGGAAGAGTACATCATAGTGGGTAATCAGAGAAGGATTCTATGAGTAAGTGACATTTCCAGTTGATTTTGAATTTTGTTGAGGTTTCCTTATAAAAAGTGATTAAATGTATTAATTAATAAGATTAATAATAATGACAAGCACCAATAATTGTCAAAAGGAATCATTAGGGGCGGGGGCCAAGATGGCGGACTAGGTGGACGCTACCGCGGATCCCTCTTGCAACAAAGACTCGGAAAAACAAGGGAATCGATCACATACATAACAATCTACGAACTCTGAACAACAAGCACAGACTTAGAGACGGAAAACGAACAAATACGGGCAGACAGCGACTGTTTTCAGAACTAGGAGCCAGCGCACCAGGCAGGTGACCTTCGGAGCTCGATCGGGGGCAGAGCCCAGGGGGGCAGACGGCACAGAAAGGGGGCCCACCCCTTCCCCCCCGAACCCATCCCGGGAGGAAGCCTAGCAGGTTGGCGCGGGCGGCGTAGGGGCGCAGCCGGAGGGAGAAGCACCCGGGAGGCAGTGACTGATCTGGGAGGGGGGACAACAGCGTCCCAGCTGGGGTGCCGTCCCGCCGGGAGTTAGGCGAGAAGCCGACGGGGCGCGAGCGGGTGGGCGGTCAACTATATTTCCCTAAAGTGACCCCAGGGCGGGGCCCACACGTTCGTGCGGGAGGACGCACACCCAGTCCGCGCGTGTGGCACGGCACACCAGAGGGAGAAATCCCCGGAAGTGTCTGGTCTCAAAACAGGGAAAGCAGCATCCCAGACGGGCAGCCATTCCGCTGGGATCTGGGCACGCGCGCGCGCGCGCGGGCAGGGCATGAGCGCGGGGTCCATTTTTATTACCCTGAATTGACCCAGGGGGCGGGACCACCTGGTCGTGCGAGTGACGCCCTCTCAGTTTGCGCGAGAGGTGTGGCACACCGGAAGGAGAAGTCCCCGGGAGGAACTGATTGGTCCCGAAGCGCAGAAAGTAGCGTCCCAGACAGGGTGCCGTCTTGCCGGGGCTTGGGCGCGCGCACGAGCGGGGCGTGAGCGCGGAGTCCATTTTTATTGCCCTGAATTGACCCAGGGGGCGGGCCCACCGGGCCGTGTGGAGGAACTGATTGGTCCCGAAGCGCAGAAAGTAGCGTCCCAGACAGGGTGCCGTCTTGCCGGGGCTTGGGCGCGCGCACGAGCGGGGCGTGAGCACGGAGTCCATTTTTATTGCCCTGAATTGACCCAGGGGGCGGGCCCACCTGGCCGTGCAGGTGACCCCAAACCAGTTCACGCGAGAGGTGTGGCGCTCTGGAAGGAGAAGTCCCGGGGAGGAAGTGACTGGTTCCCGAACAGGGAAAGCAGCGTCTTAACCCGGAAGTCATCCCGCTGGGATTTGGGCGCGCGCACAGGCGGGGCGTGACCGTGGGACCTAATTATAATCGCCTGAATAGACCCTGGGGGCGGGCCCACCCGTTCGTGCGGGAAACGCCCACCCAGTGCCCACGAGCGGTGCCGCGCACCGGAGGAAGTCCCCAGGAGGAATTGACTGGTTTCCGAGCAAGGAAAGCAGTGTCCTAGCCAGGGACTCGTCCAGCCCGGATTTTGGCGAACGGGGGCGGAGCGTGAACGTGGTGTTCAGCTCTATATTCTGTGGTGCTACACTCCTAGCTCTCAGATCCCTCCCCCACCCTCCCCAGGCGACCCCATTAACATCCGAATACCCGGAGCCAGAGACAGAATTCAGATAGGGATCTGACTGCATTTTTTTTTAGCTGACTACTTGCAAAATCTAGTTTCCCAGTGATGGCTCGGAGACAGCAGTCCATATCAAACCACATAAAGAAACAGACCATGACAGCTTCTCCAACCCCCCAAACAAAAGAATCAAAATCTTTCCCAAATGAAGATACAATCCTGGAATTATCAGATACAGAATATAAAAAACTAATTTACAGAATGCTTAAAGATATCACAAATGAAATTAGGATAAATGCAGAAAAAGCCAAGGAACACACTGATAAAACTGTTGAAGAACTCAAAAAGATTATTCAAGAACATAGTGGAAAAATCAACAAGTTGCAAGAATCCATAGAGAGACAGCATGTAGAAATCCAAAAGATTAACAATAAAATTACAGAATTAGACAACGCAATAGAAAGTCAGAGGAGCAGACTCGAGCAATTAGAATGTAGACTGGGACTTCTGGAGGACCAGGGAAACAACACCAACATAGCTGAAAAAAAATCAGATAAAAGAATTAAAAAAAATGAAGAAACCCTAAGAATCATGTGGGACTCTATCAAGAAGGGTAACTTGCGAGTAATTGGAGTCCCAGAACAGGGAGGGGGGACAGAAAACACAGAGAAAATAGTTGAAGAACTCCTGACACAAAACTTCCCTGACATCATGAAAGAAGAAAGGATACCTATCCAAGATGCTCATCGAACCCCATTTAAGATTGATCCAAAAAGAAAAACACCAAGACATATCATCATCAAACTTGCCAAAACCAAAGACAAACAGAAAATTTTAAAAGCAGCCAGGGAGAAAAGAAAGGTTTCCTTCAAGGGAGAATCAATAAGAATAAGTTCAGACTACTCAGCAGAAACCATGCAGGCAAGAAGGGAATGGGACGACATATACAGAGCACTGAAGGAGAAAAACTGCCAACCAAGGATCATATATCCAGCAAAACTCTCTCTGAAATATGAAGGTGAAATTAAGATATTTACAGATAAACACAAGTTTAGAGAATTTGCAAAAACTAAATCAAGACTGCAAGAAATGCTAAAGGAGATTGTTTGGCCGGATGACCAATAATATCAGGTACCAGCACAATACAAGGTCACAAAACAGAACGTCCTGATATCAACGCAACTCAAACAGGGAAAGCACAAAAACAAACAAATTAAGACTAATTCTAAAAAATAAATAAATAAACAAAATAATACACACAACAGGAAATCATGGAAATCAATAGATAAACGATCAAAATAATCAAAAAGAGGGACTAAATATAGGAGGCATTGAACTGCCAGATGGAGAGTGATACAAGGCGAAATAGAAGGATACAAGTTAGGTTTTTACTTAGAAAAATAGGGGTAAATAAAAAGGTAACCACAAAAAGGAATATCAATCCCATAACTCAAGAAAAAAGCCAAGAAAAACGTAACGACTCAATAAACACAAAGTTAAACATTATGAAAATGAGGATCTCACAAGCTACTAAGAAAAACGTCTCAGCACAAAAAAGCATGTGGAAAAATGAAATGGCCAACAACACACATGAAAAGGCATCAAAATGACAGCACTAAAAACTTACTTATCTATAATTACGCTGAATGTAAATGGACTAAATGCACCAATAAAGAGACAGAGAGTCACGGACTGGATAAAAAAACACGATCCATCTATATGCTGCCTACAAGAGACACACCTTAGACTTAGAGACACAAACAAACTAAAACTCAAAGGATGGAAAAAAATATATCAAGCAAACAATAAGCAAAAAAGAAGAGGAGTAGCAATATTAATTTCTGACAAAATAGACTTTAGACTTAAATCCGCCACAAAGGATAAAGAAGGACACTATATAATGATAAAAGGGACAATTGATCAGGAAGACATAACCATATTAAATATTTACGCACCTAATGACAGGGCTGCAAGATACATAAATCAAATTTTAACAGAATTGAAAAGTGAGATAGACACCTCCACATATATAGTTGGAGACTTCAACACACCACTTTCGGAGAAGGACAGAACATCCAGTAAGAAGCTCAATAGAGACACGGAAGACCTACTTACAACAATCAACCAACTTGACCTCATTGACTTATACAGAACTCTCCACCCAACTGCTGCAAAATATACTTTTTTTTCTAGCGCACATGGAACATTCTCTAGAATAGACCACATATTAGGGCATAAAACAAATCTTTCCAGAATCCAAAACATCGAAATATTACAAAGCATCTTCTCAGACCACAAGGCAATGAAGCTAGAAATCAATAACAGAAAAACTAGGGAAAAGAAATCAAATACTTGGAAAATGAACAATACCCTCCTGAAAAAAGACTGGGTTATAGAAGACATCAAGGAGGGAATAAGGAAATTCTTAGAAAGCAACGAGAATGAAAATACTTCCTATCAAAACCTCTGGGACACAGCAAAAGCAGTGCTCAGAGGCCAATTTATATCGATAAATGCACACATACAAAAAGAAGAAAGAGACAAAATCAGAGAACTGTCCCGACAACTTGAGCAAATAGAAAGTGAGCAACAAAAGAATCCATCAGGCACCCGAAGAAAACAAATAATAAAAATTAGAGCTGAACTAAATGAATTAGAGAACAGAAAAACAATTGAAAGAATTAACAAAGCCAAAAGCTGGTTCTTTGAAAAAATTAACAAAATTGATAAACCATTGGCTAGACTGACTAAAGAAAAACAGGAAAGGAAACAAATAACCCGAATAAGAAACGAGAAGGACCACATCACAACAGAACCAAACGAAATCAAAAGAATCATATCAGATTACTACATAAAATTGTACTCTAACAAATTTGAAAACCTAGAAGAAATGGATAAATTCTTGGAACAATACTACTTACCTAAACTAACACATTCAGAAGTAGAACAACTAAATAGACCCATAACAAAAAAAGAGATTGAAACAGTAATCAAAAAACTCCCAACAAAAAAAAGTCCTGGCCCAGATGGCTTCACTGCAGAGTTCTACCAAACCTTCAGGGATGACTTAACACCATTACTATTGAAGGTATTTCAAAGTACAGAAAAAGACGGAATACTACCCAACTCATTCTATGAAGCTACCATCTCCCTGATACCAAAACCAGGTAAAGACATTACAAAAAAAGAAAATTTTAGACCTATATCCCTCATGAACATAGATGCAAAAATCCTTAATAAAATTCTAGCCAATAGAATCCAACAACACATCAAAAAAGTAATTCACCCTGATCAAGTGGGATTTATACCAGGTATGCAAGGCTGGTTTAATATCAGAAAAACCATTAATGTAATCCATCACATAAATAAAACAAAAGACAAAAACCACATGATCTTATCAATTGATGCAGAAAAGGCATTTGACAAAGTCCAACACCCATTTATGATAAAAACTCTCACCAAAATAGGAATTGAAGGAAAATTCCTCAACATAATAAAGGGCATATATGCAAAGTCAACAGCCAATATCACTCTAAATGGAGAGAACCTGAAAGCATTTCCCTTGAGAACGGGAACCAGACAAGGATGCCCTTTATCACCACTCTTATTCAACATCATACTTGAAGTCCTAGCCAGAGCAATTAGGCTAGACAAAGAAATAAAGGGTATCCAGATTGGTAAGGAGGAAGTAAAGCTATCACTATTTGCAGATGACATGATCGTATACATGGAAAACCCTAAGAAATCCTCCAGAAAACTACTGAAACTAATAGAAGAGTTTGGAAGAGTCTCAGGATATAAAATAAACATACAAAAATCACTTGGATTCCTCTACATCAACAAAAAGAACACCGAAGAGGAAATAACCAAATCAATACCATTCACAGTAGCCCCCAAGAAGATAAAATACTTAGGAATAAATCTTACCAAGGATGTAAAAGACTTATACAAAGAAAACTATAAAACTCTGCTACAAGAAATTCAAAAGGACACACTTAAATGGAAAAACATACCCTGCTCATGGATAGGAAGACTTAACATAGTAAAAATGTCTATTCTACCAAAAGCCATTTATACATACAACGCACTTCCAATCCAAATACCAATGTCATACTTTAAGGGAATAGAGAAACAAATCACTAATTTCATATGGAAAGGAAAGAACCCCCGGATAAGCAAAACATTACTGAAAAAGAAGAAGAAAGTGGGAGGCCTCACCCTACCTGATTTCAGAACCTATTATATAGCTACAGTAGTCAAAACAGCCTGGTACTGGTACAACAACAGGCACATAGACCAATGGAACAGAATTGAGAATCCAGATATAAATCCATCCATTTATGAGCAGCTGATATTTGACAAAGGACCAGTGTCAGTCAATTGGGGAAATAATAGTCTTTTTAACAAATGGTGCTGGCATACCTGGATATCCATTTGCAAAAGAATGAAACAGGACCCATACCTCACACCATGCACAAAAACTAACTCCAAGTGGATCAAAGACCTAAACATAAAGACTAAAACGATAAAAATCATGGAAGAAAAAATAGGATCTACCCTAGGAGCCCTAATACAGGGCATAAACAGAATACAAAACATTGCCAAAAATGATGAAGAGAAACCAGATAACTGGGAGCTCCTAAAAATCAAACACCTATGCTCATCTAAAGACTTCACCAAAAGAGTAAAAAGACCACCTACAGACTGGGAAAGAATATTCAGCTATGACATCTCAGACCAGCGCCTGATCTCTAAAATCTACATGATTCTGTCAAAACTCAACCACAAAAAGACAAACAACCCAATCAAGAAGTGGGCAAAGGATATGAACACACATTTCACTAAGGAAGATATTCAGGCAGCCAACAGATACATGAGAAAATGCTCTCGATCATTAGTCATTAGAGAAATGCAAATTAAAACTACGATGAGATTCCATCTGACACCAACTAGACTGGCATTAATTCAAAAAACACAAAATAATAAATGTTGGAGAGGCTGCTGAGAGACTGGAACTCTCATACACTGCTGGTGGGGTTGTAAAATGGTACAACCACTTTGGAAATCCATCTGGCGTTATCTTAAACAGTTAGAAATAGAACTACCATACAACCCAGAAATCCCACTCCTCGGAATATACCCTAAAAATACAAGACCCTTCGCACAAACAGATATATGCACACCCATGTTTATTGCAGCTCTGTTTACAATAGCAAAAAGCTGGAAGCAACCAAGATGTCCATCAACGGACGAATGGGTAAATAAATTGTGGTATATTCACACAATGGAATACTACGCATCGATAAAGAACAGTGACGAATCTCTGAAACACTTCATAACATGGAGGAATCTGGAAGGCATTATGCTGAGCGAAATGAGTCAGTTGCAAAAGGACAAATATTGTATAAGACCACTATTATAAGATCTTGAGAAATAGAAAAAACGGAAAAGAACACATACTTTTGTGGTTACAAAGGGGGGAGGGAGGGAGGGAGGGAGGGAGAGGGCTTTTTATTGATCAATCTGTAGATGGGAACTGCTTTGGGTGAAGGGAAAGACAACACTCAAAACATGGAAGGTCAGCCTAACTGGACAGGATTAAAAGTAAAGAGGTTTCCGAGATAAAATGAAAGCTTCAAAGGATAGCGAAGCAGGGGCTGGGGTCTGGGGAACTTGGTTTGAGAGGACTTCTAAATCAATGGGCAAAACAATTCTATTATGAAAACACTCTGCATCCCACTTTGAATTGTGGCACCTGGGGTCCTAAATGCCAACAAGCAGCCATCTAAAATACATTAATTGGTCTCAACCCACCGGGAGCAAAGGCAAAGGAAGAACACCAAGGTCACACGACAACTAAGAACCCAAGAGACAGAAAGGGCCACTTGAACCAGAGACCTACAATATCCTGAGACCAGAAGAACTAGTTGGTGCCCGGCCACAATCGATGTCTGCCCTGTCAGGGAACACAACAGACAACTCCTGAGGGAGCAGGAGACCAATGGGATGCAGACCCCAAATTCTCATTAAAAGACCACACCTAATGGTATGATTGCGACTAGAGGAATCCCAGAGACAATGCTCCCCAGAACTTCTGATGGCACAGGACAGGAACCATCCCCGAAGACAAATCATCAGGCATGAAAAGGACTGGTCAGTGGGAGGGAGAGAGATACTGATGAAGAGTGAGCTAATTAAATCAGGTGGACACTGGAGAGTGTGTTGGCAACTCTTGACTGGAGGGGGGATGGGAAGATAGAGAGAGAGGGAAGAAGGTAAAATTGGCACGAAACGAGAGACTGTAAGGGCTGACTCAATAGGGGGAGAGCAAGTGGGAGAAGGGAGTAAGATGTATGTAAACCTACATGTGACAGACTGATTGGAATGGTAAATGTTCACTTGAAGCTTAATAAAAATTAAAAAAAAAAAAGGAATCATTAGGAAATATCCCTGTGAGTTGTACTAGGATAGATTCTACGGAGAGAAAATACATAGAACAACTCTAAGGTAGGCATTTTCGAGGAACTATAAAAGAGTAAAGTGGCTGGAACATAGTTATTAAAGTAAAGAGCAGCAAGAAATGTAGCCAGAAATGTAGGCAGGGGTCAGATTGTGTAGTGCTAATATATCTAAGTCCTGGCCTTCTCTGAAGCCCCAAAGAGCAAGAATTTTATTATTACCTGTTCAAAATGACTCAAAGCCAAAAATTCTTTTAGAATCTCATATTAACTCTAACTTTTTTTTAAAATTGTGGTTTAGATGAAGGTTTACAGAGCAGATTAGTTCCTCATTAAACAATTAATACACGTATTGTTTTGTGACGTGATTGCCAACCACACTACATGTCAACCCTCTCCCTTTCTTGACCTTGAATTTCACATTACCAGGTTTCCTGTTCCCTCTTGTCTTCTCATTCTTGTCCCTGGGCTGGTGTACCCATTTAGTCTTGTTTTGTTTTATGGGCCTGTCTAATCTTTGGCTAGAGGGTGAACCCCAGGAGTGACTTCAGTACTGAGTTAAAAGGGTGTCTAGGGGCCATACTCTTGGGGTTTCTCCAGTCTCTGTCAGACTAAGTTGGCTTTTTTTTTTTTTTTTTGAGTTTGAATTTTATTCTGTGTTTTTCTCTTACTCTGTCTGGGACTCTACTGTGATCCCTGTCAGAGCAGTTGGTGGTGGTAGCAGGGCACCACCTGGTTGTGTTGGATTCACTCTGGTGGAGGCTGTGGTGGTTGTAGTCCATTAGTCCTTTGGACCAATCTTTCCCTTGTGTCTTTGGTTTTCTCCATTCTCCCTTGCTCCAGATGGGGTGGGACAAGTGGAGTATTTTAGATGGCTGCTCACAAGCTTTTATGACTTCAGACTCTACTCACCAAAGTAGGGTGTAGAATATTTTCTTTATAAACTATGTTATGGCAATTGAGCTAGATGTCCCCCAAGACCAAGGTTCCTAGTCTTCAGCCCAGTAATTTGGTCCCTCAGGGAGTTTGAATGCATCTATGAAGCTTCCATGACCCTGCCTTGGGCAAGTTGTCCTGGCTCCCCAGTATTGTGTACTGTCTTAATCTTTCACTAAAGTTACCACTATTCTATTGTCTGGCTAGTGTTTTTTCCTCCCCTCTCCTCCCCTCTGTCATAACCATCAAAGATGGTTTCTTTCTGTGTATAAACCTTTTCATGAGTTTTTATAATAGAGGTTTCATACAGTATTTGTCCTTTTGTGATTGGCTTATTTCACTCAGCATAATGTCCTCCAGATTTATTCATGTTGGGAAATGTTTCACAGATTCATCATTGTTCTTTATTATTATGTAGTATTTCATTTTGTGTGTATACAATAGTTTGTTTATCCATTCATCTATTTGATCCTAACTTATGTGCTATAGTTATTGAGCAATATGATGTGAAAAGCTTTTGTAGTTACCTTTTATTTTGTCCTTTAATTTTTAATTGTAGAATAAACTTCACAATACTTTCTTAAAATATTTCAAAGTACCCACATTGACTTTAGGTTTATTCATTTTTCAACTTACCATCAATATAGAAGAGAAATGCCACCATAGTATGGTTATTTGGGCCTTTGTAAAAACCTTCCAGAAAAACCAAACCCATTGCTGTCGAATCGATTCCAACACATAATTGACCCTATAGGACAGGGTAGAACTGCTGTATATGGTTCCCATGGAGTACCTGTTGGATTTGAACTGCTGAACTTTTGGTTAGCAGCCATAAACATTATGCAACCAGGGTATCCTGTAAAAACCTTAAGAGAGTCTGTATTATAATCATATTATGTGAATACTGAGAGGGATTTAGCTTGTGGTCCTAAACTTCATATATGTATAATATGTGAGGTTTAATAATGCTAGATTTAATTCCATGTTTGTAATTGTTTGGAGCCCTGGTGGCACAGTGGTTCAGGTTCGGCTGCTAACCAAAATGTTGGCAGTTCAAACCTACCAGCTGCTCCCTGACTACGTCTTATTATAATATAGGTTCACCTGCCAGTTATTCGATATATTTTCAATAAGTAATTAAAATTGTTGTTGTCGTTAGGTGCCATCAAGTTGGTTCCACCACATAGCCATTCTATGTTCAACAGAACAAAACACTGCCCAGCCCTATGCCGTCTTCATAATTGTTATGTTTGAGCCCATTGCTGCAGCCACTGTGTCAGTCCAGCTCCTTAAGCGTCTTCCTTTTTTTTTCTCTGACCCTCTACCAAGCATGATGTCCTTCTTCAAGGACAGGTCCCTCCTGATAACATGTCCAAAGCATGTGAGAGGAAGCCTCGCCATCCTTGCTTCTAAGAAGCATTCTGGCTGTACTTCTTCCAAGACAGATTTGTTCCTTCTTGTGGCAGTATATTCAATATTTTTTGCCAAAACCGTAGTTAAAAAGCATCAATTCTTCTTTGGTCTTCCATATTCATTGTCCAGCTTTCACATGCGTATGAGGCAACTGAAAATGCCACGGCTTGGATCAGGTGTACCTTAGTTCCCAAAGTGACATCTTTAATGAAGATTAGTTCTCATCTCATTAAATGGGGTGCTTGTCTTTCTCATTAAATACATTTTAGTAGGTAAGGACTAGCAATTACATATATATATATGTGTATACGTATATAAATATATATACATGAGTCCAAATCGACTCGACAGCACTGGCTATGTGTGTGTGTGTGTATATATATATATATATATATATATATATGGAAGCCCTGGTGGAGTAGTGGTTAAGTACTTCGGCTGCTAACCAAAAGGTCAGCAGTTCAAATCCACCAGGCTCTCCTTGGAAACTCTATGGGGCAGTTCTACTCTGCCCTGTAGGGTCACTATGAGTCAGAATCGACTCGATGGCAGCAGGTTTTATATATATATAGTAAAATCATTTCCAAGATGCCAAAGTGGGATTTGGTAGATCTTAGTCTGGATTATGATCAAAACACAGCAAACTAAAAGTAAAATTGAAATTCTTTAACTTGATGAAAGGGTTTCTTCCATAAAACTAAAAAAAAAATGTCAAATTTAGCTGTGAAAGAGGTTCATTAAATTCAGTAACAAGACAAAGCAATCTTTTATTAGTGCGGTCAAACAGTTAAGTGCTTGACTGATAACTGAGAGGGCGATGGTTTGAATCTAACCAGAGGTACTTTGGAAGAAAGTCCTGACAACCTACTTTCTAAAGGTCATTGCCACTGAAAATCCTATGAAGCAAGTTCTACTCTGACACACAGGGCCTTTGTGAGTTGGAATCAACTCGATGGAAACTTTTTTTTCTTTCAATTATTATTACTATACATTGTACTGAGGGCCCTAATGCAGAGATCCTAACCTCAAAACCTACAGCGTCCAGTTGAATAAATAAACGAGCAACACCAGCTTCTGTGGAGACTTTTAAGGGGTCATAGGAATATGGCTTTAGAGATGGAGTGAATTTTATCCTCCTTAAGGGTCGTCCATTACTAGCTCTGATCCATTGTTGCCTTATGGGAGTGTATGTACAATTTGCCAAACACTCAGATTTTCAGGAGAAGTATGGTATCCATATTTTTATGTGCATTTTATTGATTTGAATATGTTGATAACCAATTAAGTTTCTTTAAAACGCTCTGCTGAGCAACAATCTTTGGATCAAATAAATTCTTTCAGGGGAATTCTGTCCATGGGCTGTCACTTTGGAAACTCTGTGTTAACCAACAAAATAATGGCAAAAAGAAATAAGGTAATCAAAACTGAAAATGAAGAGGCACAGTTCATTATTTGTTAACATGTTCATCTTTTTAGAAAAACTGAGAGGGCCAATGACAAGTTTTAAGGTTTATTAAAAGTGTAGCTGAAAATCAACATAACATTTTCAAATAAAATTGCAATAAATATTTAGAAAATAAAATAAGTCACAATACAACTAAAAACTATATAAAGAACATAAAAATGTGTGAAACCATCATCAAGTATACTAAACATCTTCCTAAAGGAAAGCTGAATAAAGTGAGATATAGAAATTTAATTTTCTTAAATATAGTACTTAATCCTTTCAGACAGAGCAGAGAAACTGGACTTCCCTATTTCTTTACTAAAACTGGAAAAAAAAAATGAAACAATTGTTTCCAAAATTGGAAAAAAAGCAGTATAGAACTAGAGTCCCTTAGGGAAGGGAAACAAAACAGGTGAGCCCTAGGATAGATGCAAAAGTCCTGGATGGTACAAACAATTTGTGCTAAACTACGAACCTAAAGGCTGGTAGTCCAAACCCACCCAACAGTGCTATGGAAGAAAGGACTGGCCATCTACTTCTGTAGAGATTAAAACCAAAAAAAAAAAAAAAAAACCAAACCCAGTGCGGTCGAGTCAATTCTGACTCATAGCGACCCTATGGGACAGAGTAGAACCGCCCCATAGAGTTTCCAAGGAGAGCCTGGTGGATTCGAACTGCTGACCCTTTGGTTAGCAGCCTTAGCACTTACCCGCTACGACAACAGGGTTTCCCTCTAGAGATTACAGTCAAGAAAATCCTATGAAGCAATTCTACTCTGTAACACGTGGGTTTGTCATGGGTCAAAAGTGATTCCATGGCAGCAGGTTTAAGTGTTGTTTTGTTTTGTTTTAAGATAACTGCAGGCTTCTGGTAGAAGCTCTTTCTGATCTACATTTCTCATTGGGATGAGGAAACAGAGGTCGGAGTTCAGAGTGGCTGAAGAGGCTGCAATCTGAGCGGCCGAACCCTGGAGAGGAAGGAGCTATGCAGAGAACAAAGATCCAAAAATCTGCACAAGGGGCCTGAGCAATCTGAGCCTGTTGCTGAATGCTAATACTAAACTGTGCGTGTATGTGGTGAAACTTCACAAGACAGTGTGAATCTTGTACCTGGATACACAAAAAATGGACATTTAAGTGATATCAAAATCTGCCATATTGGTTATATGCAAATGCCAGATCTTAACTTGTTTAAGAATGAGTAAAATAATATATATATATATATATACACATGTATAAAAAAATATATATATAATATTCCTTGGACTATGGAATTCTGCATTATAAAACAAATGGAAAACGTTTTAAAGAATAGATAAATCAACAGCATGGATATGAAAAAGACTTTCTTGGTGAAATAGAAATATGGGACTCCGTATGCCTTGTATACTCAAATTTAAAAGACATGTACTTTTAATGAAATAAATAAAGAATGAAAAATTAACATACAGGATGGCGGAAACTGAAAATGGCTTCCCTCACCATATAAATAACCACAAGGGATTTTCTAATAGCTGTCTTGGATCTTTTATGAGGTCACCTGTGATTTCTATACATATATATATATATAAATTTTTTTTTTTACCTGTGCCTGGGGTCTTGCCCAATCTGAGACTGATTTCCAAGGCTTCTTTTCTTCCCCTTAATCTTATGCTTGTGATGGTTACCCTTTCCCCTTTAGCCTTCCTCAAGTCAGTCCTTTTCCCTCACTACTGGAGCTCCGTAATCAGATCTAAGAGCTATAATTCATTTTGTAGTTTTTCCTGTTTACAGGTAAATTTTAACTACACAAACCTTTGTCCATAAAGCGTACCTTTCACAAGTGTGCGCACAAATTGTTTCTCAAATTCAAGTAACGTACAAGCCCTTCCTAAGGGGAAATCAGTTCTTTTGAATTCCAGCAATGATACAAATCATGATTTCACATTTCTAATGTAACAAGGTGGTGAGGCTGACATTTTGGCTAGACACAATGCATGAAATTACAAAGTGTGTTCCAGACCACACCATGCCTGTTTCCATAGTGAAGGCAATGAATGACAAAGATCAGAATCCTCACAACTAGATAAAGGGTATGGAACCTGGTCAGTGTAAAGTGGGCGAGTGGTTGGTGAGAACTGCTTTGGAGCATTCCCTGTAGAGAATCCTCTTGCCCCATTATGGGAGTAGAGAGAGATATGCCAGCCTCTCACATCGGTACCCATTTTTCTGATGTTTCTGTGGAGGGACTTGTTTCGAGTTGCCTACTCTGCTGTTTGGCTGACAGCACCTCCTACTTTAATTTTTAATTGTCTCTCATCCAGAGGTCATAGCTAACTGTTCCAGTCAAGTACCTTAAAATTTGTGTGTGTATTTGTGTGTGTGTGTGTGTGTGTGTGCATTTGCACATACGTGTGTACATGCGTGCTGGAAGGGTGCTTCTAGAGAGTGTTATTCTGACAAGCTAGCATATGGTCCTCCACATTGGTGGCTGCAGGGACTGAGATCAGAAAAATCTGGCAGAAAGAGAGACTTAGTGGTATCAGTGTAGGATTGCCCAGTGAGGAAGGCTCAGCTACAGATGTCCAAGGTATCATCTTCTAGGAACATCCTATCAAATGCTCATACTGGCAAAATGACAACCTGGATTCTGCAAGTTTCTTACGTACTGGCTCATGTTGACCAAATTCATATGGTACTAGAAAAAAAATTATAAAAGGAATTTGGTTGACACACAGTGCATTTCTCTCAGGAGAAAAATTTCTACAAGAAATTACCAAGTAAAAATGGTCAGATGTTGATAGAATTCAAGTATGGATCATTATATGTTGTTCACAGTGGTTGTGAGCTTTTAAGTACTCATAGTGTAATACAATCCTCTCAGAATATTAACTGTGTGCACAATGAATCAATAACACGTTGATGTATGTTGATTGTTGTTTCCCGTTAGGATTGTTTTCCTGTTAGATGTATTTCACCTTTCTTGTCCAAAAACTAAGATGTTGAGGAATTGTAAATTAAATACACCATATTTATCAACTGAAGTCATAATTTGCTACACCATAACTTTTTCATGGCATTTTTCACTTCTGCATTTTTTTTTTTTTATTTATCAACTGAAGTCATAATTTGCTACACCATAACTTTTTCATGGCATTTTTCACTTCTGCATTCCTCAGTGTATAGATCAGAGGGTTGAGCAAGGGTGTCCCAATTGTATAAAACACAGCCACCATCTTGTCCACTGGAAATGTAGTTGGTGGGCATGTGTCTATGAATGTACATGGACCAAAAAATATGACAACCACAATGAAATGGGAGGTACAGGTAGAAAGAGCTTTTTGCCTTCCTTCTGCACTGTGGTTTCTCAGAGAGTATAAAATGACAACATAGGATATAAGCAAAAGCATGAAACTCACCATGCATATGGCCCCACTATTGGAAACAACTAGCAAATTTATCACATAAGTGTCCATGCAGGCAAGTTTCAACAAGGGCTGCAAGTCACAGAAATAGTGATCAATCACATTGGGGCCACAGAAGGGCAATTTCAAAGCCAAGAAAATCTGTGCTGAAGAATGGATACAAGATCCCACCCAGGCCAGAATCACCAGCATGATACAGACACGCCTGCTCATGATGGTTGTGTATCGCAGAGGTTTACAAATGGCCGCATAGCGATCAAAAGCCATGAGGATGAGCACAAATATCTCCATACACCCAAAGAAATGGACTGCAAAGACCTGAGTCATGCACTCATGGTAGGAAATAGTCTTCTCCTGAAACAGAGCATCCATAATCAATTTGGTTGCCGTAGTTGTAGAAAAGCAGGCATCAGCAAAGGACAGGTAGAATAGGAAGAAGTACATGGGACTCACCACAATGAGAGAGTTCCCCAGCAGAGTCAAAAGGTAAGGAATCAAGAAGATCCCAGATATTGCTTTCTGCTGTTCAGCATCCTGCGTCAACCCAAACAGAATGAATTCAGTCACACTGTTATTCATCGCCATGTCAGTGGCTGTATGTGTGATGAAGCTGACAAAGGTTTAATCTGCAGAGAGAAGAAAAAAGTGATATTTTGGGAAGATCATTTGGCTAAACTCTGAATTTGTTTGTTCTGTTCCATGTTTTGTTATCTTCAATTGCCTTTGGTGTGCACCAAAATTCCCCAGGAATCTGTGTAAATCTACAGATGCACAGGCCTCTCCCAGATTTATCTATTGATTCTGAAACTGACTGATTTGCCCAACACTTTTGTATTTTGCAAATAAAGTAAAATACATGTATGTATATATATATCCTTCAGAAACTTTGATTTTTACCAAGATTGAGAACTGCAGAACTTGTTTTGTCTTTCCCTGGACAAGTGACTTAACTGCTTTGAAACTTGGTCTTCTTGTGAAAAATGAAGTACCAATATCTGCCCTACCTTATTCTGAGTTATCATGAGAATTTGAAGAAGGGTCTACACTCACACATATACAAGTATATACGTTTCATACATTACGCATCTTATCTACGTGCTTTGAAAAATACATTCAAATATAACTGAGCAATAATATTGCTGAAGAATTTCTTTTAAAGAACATATTTTCCGTTCTGTTGGCTCATTTTTGTGTCTACTATCCCTGGCCATTTAGAATCTTGAGTGGAATATGCTTTAAAACGGATCTATTTTGACAACCTATCATCTATGCCTCTCATGGTCAAGATGCGAGCTTCACTGATGTTCATGACATAACAAATGGCTGGATAATGCATGTCTTAGTTATCTAGTGCTGCTATGACAGAGTTACCAGAAATGGGTGTCTTTAACAAACAGAAATGGATTTTATCACAGTTTAGGGGGCTAGAAGTCTGAATTCAAGGTGCTGGCCCTAGAAGAAGGTTTTCTCTCTCAGTCAGCTCAGAGGAAGGTCCTTGTCTCTTTGCACTTCTGCTCCTGAGTGATCATGTGGCTTGGCATCTTTCTTCCCCTATCTCTGCTTCTAGCTTTCTTGTTTAATCTCGTTTATTTATATTTCAAAAAAGATTGACTCAAGACACAACCAACACTAATTCTGTCTCATTAACACAACAAAGACAACTCATGCGCAAATGGGATTATAACCACAGGAATAGAAGCTAGGATTTACAACACATATTTACAATCCACAGCTATGCTTTTGGTTGGCATAATGGAGGGAAACTACTCTTTATCTTTCTTTTGAACTTATCCCCTTAACTTAGCTTCAACATAGAATATTGCACTTCTCTACCTATGAATTTGACTTGCATATAACTTCTAATATTCCAATAACTTAAGTATTGTTTTTACTCATATATATCCTTCTTTATCCTGAATTCCCCAGAATACTTCTTCTAAAAACTTTATTTGGCGACCACTAATAAAGTAAGGCACTATGCAACACATATTAGAAGAGAAGAAACCATATACAGAGAGAAAAGCACAGATTTTTTTCAAGGATAGATTGAGCAGTGAAGAACTCAAAATTATGTAAGAAGTAAGCTATAACTTTAAGTGGAGAGATCCATATTCCAAACCATGTTCTATCAGATGCAAACATTCAAAGCTTAGAACTGAGAGATATGTCAGCACAGTGATCAATACATAGAGTCTGAAGCCACGTTGCCTAGTTTCAAACCTTGCCTCACTCTTCATCAGAGGTGTGACACTTAACAAGTTCCTTGATATCTCTGTGATTTACTTTCTTCATCTGTAAAACACAAATAATAAAATAATATACTCTTAAACGTTGCTATGAAGATTAAAAAATTTGATGCTTAACTATTAGATGCGAGTACGCAGTACCCAAGATAAGAGCGGTTATTTTCATTATGATTATCACTATTGGATTTAAAAGAGATATTCTTAATTTTTCAAAAACATTAATTAAAATTTTTTATCTACCCATAATAAAGCTGTACCACTGTATTAAAATATTAAGTTCCTTTGATGAGCGGCTGAAATCATATCAGCACTCTGGATGACAGTAGTTTTCTTATAATGATCAGAACCTAGGATTGTGAGTTCTAAATATCTTTAATAAATAAGAAGAGAAAAATGAATCAAAATTATGTAATAGCATCAATACAATGGACCCATAATGAGAGGAAAGTAAAAACAAAATAGGGGCCTTGGTAGTGAAAAGTTGGGGATAAAAATCAAAGGAAGGAGGGCATTTAGATAAGAAAAAATGAAACAAAAGGTTTCATGGTGATGATAAGGCACATGCTATATCAGGAAAATATATCAATATGAACCCTCTAGTCAGACTCAAAAGTTGTGCTACAAAAGTTGGAAAAGTAAGTTGCCATCATAGCTGAAGGCCATAAAAGCCAGGTTATAAAGTTCTGATATTTTCTATTGGCAAAGTAGAAAATCTGAAGGCATAAAAAATGTAGCAAAAACTTCTATTAATATTTACTAGGCACCTAATAACAAAAAGGACTCCGAGTTGTTTAATGGAATTTAGCTATTTTTTTATTAACTTTTATTAAGCTTCAAGTGAACATTTACAAATCCAGTCTGTCACATATAAGTTTACATATATCTTACTCTGTACTCCCACTTGCTCTCCCCCTATTGAGTCAGCCCTTTCAGTCTCTCCTTTCGTGACAATTTTGCCAGCTTCCCTCTCTCTCTATCCTCCAATCCCCCCTCCAGACAAGAGTTGCCAACACAATCTCAAGTGACCACCTGATATAATTAGCTCACTCTTCATCAGCATCTCTCTCCCACCCGCTGACCAGTCCCTTTCATGTCTGATGAGTTGTCTTTGGGGATGGTTCCCGTCCTGTGCCAACAGAAGGTCTGGGGAGCATGGCCGCTGGGATTCCTCTAGTCTCAGTCAGACCATTAAGTATGATCTTTTTATGAGAATTTGGGGTCTGCATCCCACTGATCTCCTGTTCCCTCAGGAGTTCTCTGTTGTGCTCCCTGTCAGGGCAGTCATCGATTGTGGCCGGGCACCAACTGGTTCTTCTGGTCTCAGGATGATGTAGGTCTCTGGTTCATGTGTCCCTTTCTGTCTCTTGGGCTCTTAGTTGTCGTGTGACCTTGGTGTTCTTCATTTTCCTTTGCTCCAGGTGGGTTGAGACCAATTGCTGCATCTTAGATGGCCGCTTGTTAGCATTTAAGACCCCAGACGCCACATTTCAAAGTGGGATGCAGAATGTTTTCATAATAGAATTATTTTGCCAATTGACTTAGAAGTACCCTCAAACCATGGTCCCCAGACTCCCGCCTCTGCTCCGCTGACCTTTGAAGCATTCATTTTATCCCGGAAACTTCTTTGCTTTTGGTCCAGTCCAATTGAGCTGACCTTCCATGTATTGAGTGTTGTCTTTCCCTTCACCTAAAACAGTTCTTATCTACTGATTAATCAATAAAAAACCCTCTCCCTCCCTCCCTCCCTCCCCCCTTCGTAACCACAAAAGTATGTGTTCTTCTCAGTTTATACTATTTCTCAAGATCTTATAATAGTGGTCTTATACAACATTTGTCCTTTTGCCTCTGACTCATTTCGCTCAGCATAATGCCTTCCAGGTTCCTCCATGTTATGAAATGTTTCATAGATTCGACACTGTTCTTTATCGATGCGTAGTATTCCATTGTGTGAATATACCACAATTTATTTACCCATTCATCCGTTGATGGACACCTTGGTTGCTTCCAGCTTTTTGCTATTGTAAACAGAGCTGCCATAAACATGGGTGTGCATATATCTGTTTGTGTGAAGGCTCTTGTATCTCTAGGATATATTCCCAGGAGTGGGATTTCTGGATTGTATGGTAGTTCTATTTCTAACTGTTTAAGATAATGCCAGATAGATTTCCAAAGTGGTTTTACCATTTTACATTCCCACCAGCAGTGTATAAGAGTTCCAATCTCTCCGCAGCCTCTCCAACATTTATTATTTTGTGTTTTTTGGATTAATGCCAGCCTTGTTGGTGTGAGATGGAATCTCATCGTAGTTTTAATTTGCATTTCTCTAATGGCTAATGATCGGGAGCATTTTCTCATGTATCTGTTGGCTGCCTGAATATCTTCTTTGGTGAAATGTGTGTCCATATCCTTTGGCCACTTTTTGATTGGGTTGTTTGATTGTGGTTGAGTTTTGACAGAATCATATAGATTTTAGAGATCAGGCGCTGGTCGGAGATGTCATAGTTGAAAATTCTTTCCCAGTCTGTAGGTGGTCTTTTTACTCTTTTGGTGAAGTCTTTAGATGAGCATAGGTGTTTGATTTTTAGGTGCTCCCAGTTATCGGGTTTCTCTTCATCATGTTTGGTAATGTTTTGTATTCTGTTTATGCCTTGAATTAGGGCTCCTAGGGTTGTCCCTATTTTTTCTTCCATAATCTTTATCGTTTTAGTCTTTATGTTTAGGTCTTTGATCCACTTGGAGTTAGTTTTTGTGCTTGGTGTGAGGTATGGGTCCTGTTTCATTCTTTTGCAAATGGATATCCAGTTATGCCAGCACCATTTGTTAAAAAGACTATCTTTTCCCCAATTAACTGACACTGGGCCTTTGTCAAATATCAGCTGGTCATACGTGGATGGATTTATATCTGGGTTCTCAATTCTGTTCCATTGGTCTGTGTGCCTGTTCTTGTACCAGTACCAGGCTGTTTTGACTACTGTGGCTGTATAATAGGTTCTGAAATCAGGTAGAGTGAGGCCTCCCACTTTCTTCTTCTTTTTCAGTAATGCTTTGCTTATCCAGGGCTTCTTTCCCTTCCATATGAAATTGGTGATTTGTTTCTCTATCCCCTTAAAATATGACATTGGAATTTGGATAGGAAGTGTGTTATATGTATAGATGGCTTTTGGTAGAATAGACATTTTTACTATGTTAAGTCTTCCTATCCATGAGCAAGGTATGTTTTTCCACTTAAGTATGTCCTTTTGAATTTCTTGTAGTAGAGCTTTGTAGTTTTCTTTGTATGGGTCTTTTACATCCTTGGTAAGATTTATTCGTAAGTATTTTATCTTCTTGGGGGCTACTGTGAATGGTATTGATTTGGTGATTTCCTCTTCGGTGTTCTTTTTGTTGATGTAGAGGAATCCAAGTGATTTTTGTATGTTTATTTTATAACCTGAGACTCTGCCAAACTCTTCTATTAGTTTCAATAGTTTTCTGGAGGATTCCTTAGGGTTTTCTGTGTATAAGATCATGTCATCTGCAAATAGTGATAACTTTACTTCCTCCTTGCCAATCCGGATACCTTTTATTTCCTTGTCTAGCCTAATTGCCCTGGCTAGGACTTCCAACACGATGTTGAATAAGAGCGGTGATAAAGGGCATCCTTGTCTGGTTCCTGTTCTCAAGGGAAATGCTTTCAGGTTCTCTCCATTTAGAGTGATATTGGCTGTTGACTTTGCATAGATGCCCTTTATTATGTTGAGGAATTTTCCTTCTATTCCTATTTTGGTAACAGTTTTTATCATGAATTGGTGTTGGACTTTGTCAAATGCCTTTTCTGCATCAATTGATAAGATCATGTGGTTTTTATCTTTTGTTTTATTTATGTGATGGATTACATTAATGGTTTTTCTGATATTAAACCAGCCTTGCATACCTGGTATAAATCCCACTTGATCAGGGTGAATTATTTTTTTGGTGTGCTGTTGGATTCTATTGGCTAGAATTTTGTTGAGGATTTTTGCATCTATGTTCATGAGGGATATAGGTCTATAATTTTCTTTTTTTGTAATGTCTTTACCTGGTTTTGGTATCAGGGAGATGGTGGCTTCATAGAATGAGTTGGGTAGTATTCCGTCATTTTCTATGCTTTAAAATACCTTCAATAGTAGTGGTGTTAACTCTTCTCTGAAAGTTTGGTAGAACTCTGCAGTGAAGCCGTCCGGGCCACGGCTTTTTTTTTGTTGGAAGTTTTTTGATTACCGTTTCAATCTCTTTTTTTGTTATGGGTCTGTTTAGTTGTTCTACTTCTGATTGTGTTAGTTTAGGTAGGTAGTGTTTTTCCAAGAATTCATCCATTTCTTCTAGGTTTGCAAATTTGTTAGAGTACAATTTTTCGTAATAATCTGAAATGATTCTTTTAATTTCAGTTGGGTCTGTTGTGATGTGGCCCTTCTCGTTTCTTATTCGGGTTATTTTTTTCCTTTCCTGTATTTCTTTAGTCAGTCTAGCCAATGGTTTATCAATTTTGTTAATTTTTTCAAAGAACCAGCTTTTGGCTTTGTTAATTCTTTCAATTGTTTTTCTTTTCAAAGAACCAGCTTTTGGCTTTGTTAATTCTTTCAATTGTTTTTCTGTTCTCTAATTCATTTAGTTCAGCTCTAATTTTTATTATTTGTTTTCTTCTGGTGCCTGATGGACTCTTTTGTTGCTCACTTTCTATTTGTTCAAGTTGTAGGGACAGTTTTCTGCTTTTGGCTCTTTCTTCTTTTTGTATGTGTGCATTTGTCGATATAAATTGGCCTGTGAGCACTGCTTTTGCTTTGTCCCAGAGGTTTTGATAGGAAGTATTTTCATTCTCGTTGCATTCTATGAATTTCCTTATTCCCTCCTTGATGTCTTCTATAACCCAGTCTTTTTTCAGGAGGGTATTGTTCATTTTCCAAGTATTTGA
The DNA here is from genome assembly GCF_030014295.1 of Loxodonta africana. Taxonomy (NCBI): domain Eukaryota; kingdom Metazoa; phylum Chordata; class Mammalia; order Proboscidea; family Elephantidae; genus Loxodonta; species Loxodonta africana. The sequence continues at coordinate 547,840 of NW_026974869.1, read as the reverse complement.
TTTCTTTTCCCTAGTTTTTCTGTTACTGATTTCCACTTTAATGGCATTGTGGTCTGAGAAGATGGTTTGGAATATTTCGATGTTTTGGACTCTGCTAAGGTTTGTTATATGACCTAATATGTGGTCTATTCTAGAGAATGTTCCATGTGCGCTGGAAAAAAAAGTATACTTTGCAGCAGTTGGGTGGAGAGTTCTGTATAAGTCAATGAAGTCAAGTTGGTTGATTGTGGTAAGTAGGTCTTCCGTGTCTCTATTGAGCTTCTTACTGGATGTCCTGTCCTTCTCCGAAAGTGGTGTGTTGAAGTCTCCTAGTATAATTGTGGAGGTGTCTATCTCACTTTTCAATTCTGTTAAAATTTGATTTATGTATCTTGCAGCCCTGTCATAGAGTGCGTAAATATTAATATGGTTATGTCTTCCTGATCAATTGTCCCTTTTATCATTATATAGTGTCCTTCTTTATCCTTTGTGGTGGATTTAAGTCTAAAGTCTATTTTGTCAGAAATTAATATTGCTACTCCTCTTCTTTTTTGCTTATTGTTTGCTTGGTATGTTTTTTTCCATCCTTTGAGTTTTAGTTTGTTTGTGTCTCTAAGTCTAAGGTGTGTCTCTTGTAGGCAGCATATAGATGGATCGTGTTTCTTTATCCAGTCTGTGACTCTCTGTCTCTTTATTGGTGCATTTAGTCCATTTACGTTCAGCGTAATTAAAGATAAATAAGTTTTTAGTGCTGTCATTTTGATGCCTTTTCACGTGTGTTGTTGGCCATTTCGTTTTTCCACATACTTTTTTGTGCTGAGACGTTTTTCTTAGTAAATTGTGAGATCCTCATTTTCATAGTGTTTGACTTTATGTTAGTTGAGTCGTTACGTTTTTCTTGGCTTTTATCTTGAGTTATGGAGTTGTTATACCTTTTTGTGGTTACCTTATTATTTACCCCTATTTTTCTAAGTAAAAACCTAACTTGTATTGTTCTATATCACCTTGTATCACTCTCCATATGGCAGTTCAATGCCTCCTGTATTTAGTTCCTCTTTTTGATTATTGTGATCTTTTACCTATTGACTTCCATGATTCTCTGTTATATGTATTATTATTATTTTTTAATTAATCTTTGTTTTTATGATTTCCCTATTTGACTTGATATCAGGACGTTCTGTTTTGTGACCTTGTGTTGTGCTGGTATCTGATGTTATTGGTTTTCTGACCAAACAGTATCCTTTAGTATTTCTTGTAGCTTTGGTTTGGTTTTTGCAAATTCTCTAAACTTGTGTTTATCTGTAAATATCTTAATTTCGCCTTCATATTTCAGAGAGAGTTTTTCTGGATATATGATCCTTGGCTGGCAGTTTTTCTCCTTCAGTGCTCTGTATATGTCGTCCCATTCCCTTCTTGCCTGCATGGTTTCTGCTGAGTAGTCTGAACTTATTCTTATTGATTCTCCCTTGAAGGAAACCTTTCTTTTCTCCCTGGCTGCTTTTAAAATTTTCTGTTTATCTTTGGTTTTGGCGAGTTTGATGATAATATGTCTTAGTGTTTTTCTTTTTGGATCAATCTTAAATGGGGTTCGATGAGCATCTTGGATAGATATCCTTTCGTCTTTCATGATGTCAGGGAAGTTTTGTGTCAGGAGATCTTCAACTATTTTCTCTGTGTTTTCTGTCCCCCCTCCCTGTTCCGGGACTCCAATCACTCACAAGTTATCCTTCTTGATAGAGTCCCACATGATTCTTAGGGTTTCTTCATTTTTTTTAATTCTTTTATCTGATTTTTTTCAGCTATGTTGGTGTTGATTCCCTGGTCCTCCAGATGTCCCAGTCTGCATTCCAATTGCTCGAGTCTGCTCCTCTGACTTCCTATTGCATTGTTTAATTCTGTAATTTTATTGTTAATCTTTTGGATTTCTGAATGCTGTCTCTGTATGGATTCTTGCAACTTATTAATTTTTCCACTATGTTCTTGAATAATCTTTTTGAGTTCTTCAACTGTTTTATCACTATGTTCCTTGGCTTTTTCTGCAGATTGCCTTATTTCATTTCTGAGGTCATCCGTGATGTCTTGAAGCATTCTGTAAATTTAGTTTTTATATTCTGTATCTGATAATTCCAGGATTGTATCTTCATTTGGGAAAGATTTTGATTCTTTAGTTTGGGGGGTTGTAGAAGCAGTCATGGTCTGCTTCTTTATGTGGTTTGATATCGACTGCTGTCTCCAAGCCATCACTAAGATATTGTACTGATTTATTCTATATTTGCTCACGTAGTATTATCTTTTTTTGTTTTCTTTCAATATACTTGGATGGGCTACTAGATTGTGCTGTCTTGATTTTTGTAGCCGTTGTTTTTTTTTTAATCTTTGACTTACTTATGACCTATTACCAGCTGGTTTGGGCTGTTACCAGATTTATATGCCTGAGTTCATTCACTATTCTTGAGTAGAATCCGATTTGGGGTGATCAAGTGTGTGATGCAGCCTATCACCTATCCACCTTGAGAAGTAGTGGTGATAGTTGTGTTCACCAGATTCTAGTAGCAGCTGGGGTTCACACTCCAGGGGGGGCAGGATGCTGACAGTCTTCCCCCAAGTGTCAGTGAGGTAGGTGTGTCTCTATTCCAAAAGCACCTTGGTGGGTGGGCTCTGCAGCTGTACCTTAGGCCCCCAATGCAAGTACCTCTACAGATTGGTAGGTGTCACCCTCCTTAGACCCCTAAGGCAGGAGGCTAGGTGGTCTGGGGGGAGCTTCAGCCCTCAGTTCCCTGTTGTGGGTCAGTGAGGGCTCTGTTGAATACGCAGAGATATCAGACCTGGGAAAATTGTCTTTCCAGTAAATCCGCTAAAAAAAATGCAGTCAGATCATTATCAGGAATGCCTTTGCATTATAATAGCCACCTTCTTCCCTGTAGGGATGAAAGTCGGAGACTGTGGATTACATATGTTTGGCTGGAGCTGATTCTGTGTTTTTAGTCCAATTAGGGAAGGATTTTTGGTCCCTGGGTTTTTGTGGTTGCTTCTCTCAGGCCGGAAGAATGGGTTAGGAAAAGACCAAAAAAAAAGGGGGGGGGGAGAAAAACCGGGGAGCAGTTCTTCCTCTGGCTCAGGAAATTCCAATGTTAATGAAGCCGCCTGGGAAGGGGAGGGGAGGGTTCAGAAAAACAGGAGGCAGTAGCACCCCGGAATATAGACAAAGTTACTTATCTTGCTTGGGATGACTATTTTATCTGAGATTTCCAAGGGGCGTGTCGCCTATGTGTGCTGGCTGGGTAGAGACTGCCCCCGAGGGTCAGACCCGCAGAAGCCGTGGTCAGTTCCTGTGCTGTCAGTCCAAAGCCCCGTGCCAAGGTTCCCCGGGTGGGATGCTGCACTTCCGGCTCCAAAACCAGTCACTGCTTCCCAGCGACTTCTCCTCCTGCCAGTCGTGTCGCCACGCTGCCCGCGCTGACCAGCTGGGCCCCCTCCCAAGGTCATTTCAGGGGGGTAGGGTTGCACTCCGTGTTTGCGCCAACACAGGGTGCTGTGTTCAGCTCCCTTGCGCCCAGTCCTAAGCCCAGCGCCAAGGTTACCTGACTGGGACGCTGGCTCCAGGCTCCGAAAACAGTCTCTGCTTCCCCGTAGTTGTTCGTTCTCCATCTCTGTCACTCAGGTCAACTCTTTAAATCTGTGTTTGTTGGTCAGGGTTCGTAGATTGTCATGTATGTGATCGATTCACTTGTTTTTCCGAGTCTTTGTTGCAAGAGGGATCCGAGGTAGCCTCTGCCTAGTCAGCCATCTTGGCCCCCATCCATTAGTTTTTTAAATACCTTTAAATTTGAGCTCTTTCCCTTTTTTCATATTTATGTCCATCAGTCATCAATCTGGAGAGTTGTGTCTTTATCCTGTCTTATATTATTTCTATAATTTTTAATATTAATGTCAAAGGATCTAGAATTTTTTTAGAATGAATTTTGAGGTACTCTTCCTTTTTCTGATTAATCATCTATTCATCAATGAATCAATAGCACCTTCAACTCAGCCATCATATGTACTAAGAACCTAATCAGGTCTCTGGTAGCTATAGCAGCACATAGATATGTGTCTTCAAGCTCTTTATGATCACATTGGAGGGATAACATAATTCTGAATAAGATAATTATCTGCAAAAAGTTACACAGGACTGTATATGATAATACCTAATGAACTGTGGTTCCAAAAGTAGAGAGAACCCTAGAGAACAAATTGAGGGTCAGTGAAGGTTCAAAAATGAGAAATGAATGGATTTACTGATTTCAATGTATGAAACTGAAGTTTCTCACTAAATTTTCTGGAACTAAAGTATTGAAAAGCTTATACTGAATTTTACCATGTAGAATTAATGTTTCAAATTAGTAAGTCAAATTGTTCCTCTTATAAAGCTGTACAAAAAGAAATAAAATTTTGTTTATTTATTTATTTTTTTTTTCTGTGATCCAGCTCAAATATTAACTCAGTGTGATAATACCGGTTATAAAAACAAAAAGCTTTGACTGGCAGTTTCAGTTATCTCTGACAAATATAAAGAGCAAGTGAATTAATTATTACTTTATTTTGAAACACTAAGTTCCTGACAGGGACTAAAGACAAAAGCCTGTCATTTGCTGTGAGGAGAGGAGCAGTTAGGTTAGCGAGTGAGTAAAAGATGATAAGGAGGGGGAGAAGCATGAACTGATTCAGGTAAGCATTGTAAAAAACTATACTCATTAAAACAAGAAGTTGTAAGAGGTAAGTTTGGGGGCTGCTGATGGACAGCATTGAAAGCCAGGTGATGCAATTCTATTTGATTTTGCTTTAAATGAGCAAAGAAGATTTGAAACCTGAAGATAGGCAAGCAGCACTTCACAAAGATGTATGCATTAGCTAAGGTCAGCAGTCCCTTAGAGTTCTATCGCTGAGCTCAGCCATTGTTTCCTAATACTCCTGAACAGTCCTACCTCCCTGATACTGGAGGACACCACGGTAGGGGAACTTGCTATTAGCTGTATCTATCTATCTATTAGTATCTTTAATTTTTACTTTACCTGTTGAAATGTTAATAGTCCAAATTATAGCTCCTCCCAAATCTGTATCTCTGGCCCCAAAAATCTTCCCTTTTCTTCCCAGACAAATAGGCATCTACCTCTATCCTCTATACTCTTATATTAGTATGTACTTTATTAGGTATGTATCGAATTGAATGAGGTAATATTAGATTATATATTATTTTTGCATGACCTTAAATAGGTTTTCACTTTCATTGTTTGACCTGTGTGCTTTTTCACGAGGTAAGTTAGCCATTTTTCTTGTTTTCCTTATGTACAAAGATTCACCTGTAACAGAGTTTTGCCAAGTTTAACCAGGCTATAAAAAGGTTTGGATGCTACTAGATAGCCTCTCTCTCTAGTGTCTAACAACAATCATATAAATCATAAAATCTCAACCATCCATGTAGACTGCATCCTAGAAAGGAGAAGTCCCAAACCAGCAGAGAATGATGTCAAATGACACCTTAAGTTTCTTTCCTGTCTCCAAAACCAACCACTGTAAACTTCATGGTGGGACAAATACCAAACTAGGTGCATAACAAATAATAGTGAAGGGAGGGAAGGGACAGAGACTGGCCGAAGTTAAAGTAGGGGAGAGGAGAGTGACAGTCAGTGAATTCCAGGGAAGGAAGAAGAGCAAGAGAAGGGGATGCAGAAAGACAAATGGGAGGAGACAAACAAAGAATGTTATTGATGGCTGTGTGACCCAAGATTTCATCACAGAGTTCAACTTTTTTCTCCCTGACTAACTACACTACCACTTGGACCTCAACCTGAGAGCAGGTGCCATTGTAGGTCGTGATCAAGTGTTGCCATGGGTCTTGAAAATCCTGTCTCATAATCATCACCACTGAACTTCAAATCTTTAAAAGAGGATCCCGAAGATTAGAAATTTCTGCTCAGGCTGGCTTCAATGCCATAGTGTAGTTTATTTCCTCTTGTGTAAGCAGGAAGGACTTTGATAGATAGTGTACTTGCTCTGAGGCCAGCAAAGATTTAGGAATCCTTGTCCACCTTCACCTTTCATTGGGGGGTAAAGACCAAGTATAGATTCCATCAGAGCATAGATTCCACAAGATCACTTATAAGGAGGTATTGGGAAGAAAATATTTTTAACAGACTTGAAAAACTTACCTCTTTTCTTATGAGCAGATATATGACTTCCAATTAAGTATATTTTTCATATCTTCAGCATTAATTTGCTTAGAAGATGAATCATATGAATCCCAGTTGAAACATGGAAACAGTACTTCATTGACATTTCTCAATGCTTTCTATCACAGGAGGTTATGGAGAGTGGGGAGTTTATGGAGAGAAGAAACCCTGCAAATGCAGACTTTACATTGTTGCTCCCTAGAAGCAGTACCTTAGAAAAAACAAGTGGGTCGATGACACTGGGCAGTGTGGTTTAAAAAAATATATCAAATGTTCATCAATCTTGTTCTTGAAAAGGTCTTTATGGAATAAGCTATTTCCGTACACAGAGGGAGAAATAACTCTGAGGTCAGTACCCTTCCCACAGGTACTTTTGAGTTAAGGTTTCTCTTTTTACTGTGTTGGATATTTATTGTAATTCACACAAAATCTACAAAAGCCTATGGTAGGCTTTCAGCCTCAGGAGCTCCAAAAAAACCATTACTCCCAGCCAAGTCCCTAAGGATGTTCCAATGTGCTACCCAGGTCAGACAGTTCAAGAGCAAAAGCAAACCTTGGGGCCAATAAGTTAAACTCCATTCTCACTTTGAATGCGTTTGAGGAAACCTCAATCCCTTCTCCATAGGATTGCTTAAACCCATCTCTTCTAGAAGGATTAAAGTCTTGAAGCCAGTTAAAGGCTCAGATGAGTGAAATATGCGTGGTAGACATGAATTCAGGCAAGTTTCTTAACCCATTAATTTCAGTTTCCTCATTTGTAAGAGATATCTGGTAATAATTATTACTTATTACTTTTAACATTATTAATATTACATTCTCCTGTTTCTAACCCCATCTATGTTTTAAAATAGTTCATAAAGAAGGGAGACAGAAGGAAAAGAGAAAGGAAATATGGAATACTTGTCTTACGTGTTTTCTTTTTCTTTTTAAAGATATGATTTTCCACTCACAGGAAAGAAACCTGGATTTTTGTTTTTTTAATGTGGTTGCAAGTAATTAAAGATAGGACAGATTACATTGCAATATTGCTTTCTTATTTGGGAGACCATGCTCCTACCCAGAATTCTGACATCAGAATGTTCTTCCTGCTAGGTGTATCAGTGCCTGCTAGGTATCCCCGATGAGGATGAAATGAGAAGTCCAAGGAGGGGCTGAGACGGAGAGATGGGAGGCAGAAAAGGAGGCATGATTTGCATTTTTATCGAAGGGCCTAGTGGCAAAAAGCAGACCCAAACTTCTTGGAGAAAATCAGGCCCAACATCTGGAATTTTTTGTTATAAACAGAGGAGTATACTCTTGAGGAAGCATTTTGGTGAGTCATTGAAAGTATATAAGCCTCAGATTTTCCAACAATTGAACGGGAACAAGAAGACCTAACTTTAAAAAGCTTCTGTAAAAACTGAAAGATATAATACATAGAAAGAAAGCACCCCTGGTTCAGAAATGTGCAAAGAAGTACTTACGTGTTTTTATTAATCCTTCCTAAACTTGTGAACTACATGAAGAAGGTGGCATCAGGATTGGAGGAAGTCTCATTAACAACCTGCAATATGCAGATAACACAATGTACCTTGCTCAAAGTGAAGAGGACTGGAAACACTTACTGATGAAGATCAAAGACAACAACCTTCAGAATGGATTACACGTCAACATAAAGAAAACTGGACCAATAAGAACATCATGATAAATGGTGAAAGACTGAAGTTGTCAAGGATTATGTTTTACTTGGATCCACAATCAATGCCCGTGGAAGCAGTAGTCAATAAATCAAACAACACATTATACTGGGTTAATCTACCACAAAAGACCTCTTTAAAGTATTAAAAAGCAAATATGCCCCTTTGAGGACTGAGGTGCACCTGACCCAAGCTATGGTGTTTTCAGTTGTCTCATACACATGTGAAAGCGGTACAATGAATAAGGAAAACCAAAGAAGAGCAGATGCCTTGTAATTATGGCACTGGTATGGACTGTCAGAGGACTGAACAAATCTTTCTTGGAAGAAGTACAGCCAGAATGCTCATTTGAAGAAAGGATGACTCAACTACGTCTCATACTTTACACATGTTATTAGGAGAGACCAGTCCCTGGAGAAGGACATCAGTCTTGGTAAAGTACAGGGTCAATGAAAGAGAGGAAGACCATCAACAAGATGGATTGGCACAATGGCTGCAACAATGGGCTCAAGTATAACAATGATTGTTAAGGGTGGCACAGGACCTGGCAGTGTTTCGTTGTGTTAGACATAGGGTTGCTATGAGTCCAAACTGACTCAATGGCACCTAACAACAATAAACTTGCACATTTCAGGACCAGAGAAGGGAAATAATTCACCTAAGGTCACACAGTTAGTTAGTAACAGAATTGAGCATAAGATAAAATCTTTAATTACAAGTCTAAAGCTCTTTTCTTTTGATAAGGTATGTACAGTAAAGTCATAAATGTTCTTGGCCTGGAAAATAACAACAGCCAAAAGTGGAGTCCATGGGTGGCATAAATGGTTAAGTGCTTCTCTACTAATTGAAAGGCTGGTGGTTTGAACTCACCCAGAAGCCTGGGAAGAAAGGCCTGTCAAAATGCTTCCAAAAGGCACCAGCCTTCAAAATCCTATGGAGTGCAATTCTACTCTGCACACATGGGGTCACCATGAGTCAGAATCAACTCAAAGACAACTAAAAAAAAAGTTTCGAAGGAGATCATGGAACTGTCCAAGGGCAAGAAGTTACGAAAATGTTCCCTTGAGGTTCTTTCAAGATCTGAGGTGAACAGATCAGGAGTGCTCATTAACTATTCATTGTAGACTGAATGACTGGATTATTCAACTGGACTGCAGGTTAAATGTCAGGGTATTATTGAATGCAGTTGATCATGGAACATTCAGTTATGGGAACTGAGAACACACGACAACTGAGAAATATTTGGGTTTAGATCCACTTGTTTCTCACATGTAGTTTTAGGATGAATTAGTGTTCTACTTTAAACCCTGTTCACTTAACCCTATTTTAAACCCTATTCATTTGCATCTTATTGAGGTGACATTCCTAGTGAATAATTCAGAAACTATGGCAAGATTCAAACCCAATTAATAAAATGAAAAATTGAAGTAAGAGATTATTTTATTGGGATCCAAAATGCCTTCAGAATAAAATTCAAATCATTAATAACGCTTATTTTTGCAGGTGATAGGAGAGGGAATGGAGAATGAGAAAGAGTAAGTAGAGAGTAATACCTTTATTTGCTGTTTTAATTTTTTATATAGATTTGGGAAAATAACTAGAGTAGATAATTTATTTGTAATATTCTTCACTGTGTTGTGTTAAAGTGTTATCTACGGTTATTTTCAAGATCAAGGGACAAATCCCAGCAACAGCTACATTCACTTGCCAAACTCAACATTTTAGTAGATTAATAGTGTAAATACATTTAAATTTCAAAAAGGGAAGATAGCTCACTTATTTTCATTTACTCAACAGACACAGAGCTCTTGCAACAGGCGATTCTACATACTGATGATACATCAGTGAATCACATAGGAAAAAATCTCCTGCCTCACAGTTTATTCTATGAGAGGAGGCAGATAAGACACAAGAAAGAAATAAACTATATAGTAGGTTATAGAGTAGAAATTGTTATGGAAATATGCAGAGTAGATAGGAAAAGCTATAAAAGCCAGGTTGGGTATTGCTATTTAAAAAATATATAGGCAAGGTCAGATGTGTTTAATTTGATTTGAATTCTCTTTACTGACTAATGCTCAAATAGAATTATTTTCACTTGGATAAACTAAGTCAACAAAATTCAAATCAATGAGTAAATTGAATGCAATCCCCCTTTGAAATCTAAATTTTACTCTCAGATACCTCCGGCCTCTGTTTACCCTGTAGTCAGCTCACAACACCTGCAACTTTGATATTGGTTTTGCTAGGAAAATGATTTATCAAGAGTCCTCTTTGAGTGAACTCAAATTAAAGCTACTCATCAATGGTTCCCTTATGAAATCTACTTCCCTTCCTCTCCCTCAGATGATTGGCATGGGGTGGTCAACTGACCCAAAAGGACCTCAGCTATTGGCAGGAAATGGCCAATCAGGTGTTATCTTTCAAGAATTTTAACAAGTGTTGTTGCTATTGTTGTTAGGTGCCATCGAGCCAGTTCCAACTCATAGCAACCCCATGGATAGCAGAAGGGAACACTGCCCGGTCCTGTGCCGTTCTCACAATCCTTATTATTCTTGAGCTCATTGTTGCAGCCACTGTGTCAAATCCATCTTGTTGAAGGATTTCCTCTTTTTTGATGACCCTCTACTTTACCAAGCATAATGTCCTTCTCCAGGAACCAATCCCTCCTGATAATAAATCCAAAGTATGTGAGACACAGTCTCACAATCCTTGCTTCTAAGGAGCATTCTGGTTGTACTTCTTCTAAGACAGATTTGTTTGTTCTTTTGGCAGTCTTTGGTATATTTGATATTCTTCGCCAATACCACAATTCAAAGACATCAATTCTTCTTTGGTCTTCTTTATTCATTGTCTAGCTTTTGCGTGCATATGAGGCAACTGAAAACACCATGACTTAAGTCAGGCGCACCTTAGTCTTCAAGGTGATATCTTTACTTTTGAACACTTTAAAGAAGTCTTTTGTGGTAGATTTGCCCAATGCAGTGCATCTTCTGATATATTGACTGCCGCTTCCATGGGTGTTGATTGTGGATCCAAGTAAAATGAAATCCTTGACAACTTCAATCTTTTCTCCATTTATCATGATGTTGCTTATTGGTCCAACTATGAAGATTTTTGTTTTCTTTATGTTGAAGTGTAATCCATACTGAAGACTGTGGTTTTTGATCTTCATCAGTAAGTGCTTCCAGTCTTCCTCACTTTGACCAAGAAAGGTTGTGTCATCTGCATACTGTAGGTTGTTAATGAGTCTTCCACCAATCCTGTTGCAGATGTTAATGGACCCATGTTAAATGATGAAGTCATTTGTTCCAGGAACATCTATAGTTGAGTTTCTGAGAATGCCCTTGTCTCTGCCCTTCCTGGGTCCTGAATGCTTTTCTGTCAGATTGACTGGGATCACCTCCCACTGCCATCTAATCCATTTCAACTCATCACAAACCTATATGACAGAGCAGAGCTTCCTCATAGGGTTTCCAGGGTTGTGATCTTCATGGAAACAGAATCCTGCATCTTACTCCCCTGGAGCAGCTGGTAGGTTCAAACCAACCCACTTTTGGTTAATAGTTAAACACTTAACCACTTGGCCACCAGGGATCCTTAACTCTGATCAGTACCCTAAAAATAAAACTTCTTTTCAATTGAAAGAGTTACAGGAAGCTCCTGTTCTAATCTCTAAGATATTATTGTCCTCCTTCTATGAATATTTTTCGGAGCATGATGTGAATGGCAAGCAGTTTAATAGATAATCTGATTCCTCTCTTTTCCTAATTTCTTTTTGTTATTATATTTTAAATAAGCTTAAAATTCAAGTCTTTTTACATATGAGGACATTGAGCTGCCAACTCCGAAATGATGAGTGATCTGAAGGTAGAAAAAACATTTCCTGACCTTCATGTTAGTGTTTTTCTGTTGCATTATATTACCTTCTATCTTACAAGGTGCATCCCATAGAAAGTTTTTCTCTAAGCCTGTTTTGATTTCCTTCTTCTGGAAGTTTGCTTTTTTATAAGTTTCATGTTTTATTTTTATCAGAAACCACCACCAGTCTGGTCCACAACTTCCTCATGGCATTTTTTACTTCCTTATTCCTGAACTTTTTTTTTTATAAGAAATCATTTAATTCACCTTAAAGGCCCACTTGAGCTCTGATTTTAAATATTTAGGGAGTAGGCATGCCTTATCTACAAATAGAAGACAAGATAACATACAGTTTAACAGGCACGCAGAAATCATGCCTACTCCCACAGATATTTCTTTAAAAGTCTGACCTGAATTGGGCCTTTAGGATGAATTAATTCATTTCTTATAAAAAAAAAAATAAAGGCCTATAAAATCACCTAGACATATGCTTAGCCAATAATATGTATATGTTAATTTTTTGGTTGCTTTTTTTAATTCATAATTTTAAAATGAAAACGGAAGCTGGTAAAAATAACACTACCTACTTCAGCATGCTATGCTAATGACTAAGTGAAATAATGCAAGGAAAGCAATTGCTCAGTGCCTTGTGTCTAGGATACAGTCCATGTTAGGACTTATTATCCCTATGTTACTGGTAACAAATATGTGCTTTAAGAGGTTTAGGTCAAAAAATTTTCAAAAAGTGGATCTCGGATTTTCCGTTTCCAGAGCCTAGGTCCATTCCACCTTATCAGTAAGGAAAAGGGTGAGAATATTTCTTTTCTAAGGAGAACTTCAGAGGAAGGATGGCTTTTCTACAGTCTCCACATACCTCTCAACGTTAAAAAACTTCTGATTCTCTTGCTCAAGTATAAATGAGACATGTCAGGGAAACTAACTGCAAATGATGTATAATCAGAAGGTAATGGCCCCACCGTATACATATTTATCATATACAATTTGACAAAAACCATATAGGTAAGGAATAGAAACAAGATGTTGAATATAAGCCAGTCTAAAGGCTTTATCAATATTAACCAATTACTTATACAATGTGGCTCAGTATGTTTAAGTGCAATCCCTTAAATACTTCAAAACAGAGTTTCAATATTGGAGAACGAAACATTCATATGTGCTGGAGATGACCAATAGCGTTTATCTTAGGTACCAACACTGATTAGTTGGTAGTGGCTACCTAGAGTGAATTGTCAAGGATTCTGAAGCACATCCAAGCTCTGAGGAAAGGAGGGCTGTAATGTGTTAGATATGTCTGCCATTGACATGGCATGGGAACCAGGATGACTTGCATGGGAAATCCATCTCTCATCTGGAAATTGCTCTTATCTACAAACAGAAGAAGAGATAGCATGCAGTTTAAGAGGCACTTGGAAATCACGCCTACTCCCTAAATATTTAAAATCAGAGCTCAAGTGGGCCTTTAAGGTGAATTAAATGATTTCTTATTAAAAAAAAAGATCCTATGGAAATGTGCTTATATTTGTGCTTAGTAAGTACTAGGTATACATTAAAGGTTGAGTTGCTTTTTATTATTCATCATTTTAGGAAGAAAAAGAGGCTGATAATAATGCCTACTTCAGTTTGTTGTGCTGATGACTAAGTGAAATCATGCAAGGAAAGCAATTTCTCAAGCGATAGTGTCTAGAATAAAGTCCATGTTAGGTTTTATAATCCCTATGTCCCTGGTAACAAACTCATGCTTTGAGAGGTTAAGGTAAAAAAAAATTACCAAAAGGTGGATCTGGATTTTCTGGCTCCAAATCCCAAGGGTAATCCACTGGATCAATAAGGAAATGGGTGAGAATGTTTCTTTTCTAGGGAAAACTTCAGAACACGGATAGCCTTCTAGAGCCTCCAACCAACTCTCAAAGTTAAAATGTTCTGATTCATTTGATCATGTACAAATGGGACACCTCAGAGAAAGAAACTCCAAAGGATTTTTGTTCAGAAGGTAATGGCCTCACCTTAAAACACATTATTAAAAAAAAAAAAAAAAAAGTTACCATGGAGTAGATTCTGACTCATAGCAACCCAGTAAGGGTCATACACATATATAAATTAATGACAACCATATTAGCAAGGAATAGAAACAGTATGTTAAATACAAACCAGTCTTAAGGCTTTACCAATTATTAACCAATCATTTATACAACGTGCCCCACAGGATCAAATACAATTCTTCAAGTTTTCAGGTTATAACTGTTTCAAAATTACATAGCTTCACTGTAAAATAGTTCATATGTAGCTTACCTGATCATCTGGCAGGGTTATGCTGATGGCCAATTTCAAAAATGTGAAAATGTTGCTTATGATATAGAACTGTTGTAAATTGTTGTTATTATTATCTCACTTAATAAGCCAGTTGCTTTACCCATTGAAAGCATTTCCATGAGTCTACCTGATAATTACTTCAACTTTTGACTTCCTTTTCCATAGGCAGACACAGTTTTGAAGACTGAGTGTGTTCTCACCTGTGCATATAGCAGAAATTTATCAGTCAAGTAGTTCACATGATTACATGTTTACTGAAGGGATGAATAAAAGAACAGTGGGGCTTATTGTGAGAATTATCAGTAAATTGATTTTGTTGAATGTCACTAGAATTAACAAATAAAATCAGCAAATATGCAGTTGTGTAAGTTAATACCTTCTGTTTCCTTGCTTAATAACAATCATTTCCTTATAGTCCCAAGGTCTAGGCAATCCTAAATTGTGCCGCCACTATTAACTCCATATCCAGCTACAAGCTGTCACCCTGAAAACAAGAGTATAATACAAACTCAATGAGGTCATTGTGTCTGTCAACAACCATTTATTAAAAATTAAAGAATATCAATATATGATCCAAGAGTGGTCAGTTTATCCTAGGACCAAAGCAAGAGAGACAACGAAGTTAAATGAATAACAACATCAACTCCAAACTCATATAGACCTGGGTTCAAATCCAATCTCTTCCTTTTGGTTATGGGTTATGGAATAAGTTATTTAAAAGCTCTGGTTTCCACTTTCGGAAAGTGAATATAATAAGAATGTCTGTTGATAGAATCAGATAACAGTATACACATAAAATCTTTCAATAAGAGATCAAGCCCCCAGACCACTGACACAGACAAGAATTGTCAACATTTTCATTTATGCTTAATTTTCACTTTACCATGAACAGGGATCTTAAGTGCTTTTACTGATAAGCCCTCTGACTCATCTTTCTATTACTTTAAATGTATAAATTATTTTAGTTGGTCACAGTGTAAATATACTTTTTTCTTTTTTTTAAGCATTCTACTTTTAAATGATCTTTGTAATCGCTTAGTAGCTCTCAAACCCATGAGTCCACTTCTACTTCAGATAGCTTCTTTAGATAAAGGAAATCAAATTGGCTTTATATTAATCTATACTAACATGTTTTAATACTTAAATAATTCTTACTTTTCCACTTCCCCATTATGGGGGTTTTAAGAGTAATACAATTTTAGATCTACAATGCCCATTAGATATAAACAAAATAGCTCTCTATGTTTTCAGATGAAATCAATTTGCAAAATTAGCATGAAAATGTTGACAATGAAGCGTACAATGTCCTTATGGTTTATGATCACACGGTTTATGATTCTAAGTCATATAAAAGGTAATTTTCCTGGATTGGGTCCTAGAACAGAAAAAGGACAGTAGTGGAAGAACCAGTTAATGATGAATAAAGTCTGGAGTTTAATTAATTGTAATATTGAGATAGGAAGGAAAAAGGGACTGAGCTCCTAGGCAAGGAGCCCTGCAACACCTGCAACTTACTTACAATACTATATGCTTGTGCTTGGCAAATGCAAAATCTCTATCTTGGAGTATTCACTAAGGAAAGAACAATGTACTCCCTTATAAAATGTTTTTCAGAAGGACTGACCTATCTGTTCCCTGGAGCATGCGCAGACATCCACAAGGTGACTGACAGATGACCTCCACCTGATGCTAGTACCTGTGACAGGAATTGAACGGGCTCCCTCAGAGGGACTGCCCAGGCGTAACGCCCCCATAATAAGTTCTGCCACCCAGTCCCGGAAGCCTTTGCTACTGGTTCCATCTTGGATTCCAGATGCACGTGCAACCTAATTTAGTATGCACTGCCATTCTGAGAAATCCTCCCCCCCCGGAAAGAAACCTACTAAATGTTCGTTACCCTATTATCCTTGCCAAACCCATATAAGCCCCAGAAAAACCTTTGTTTGGGGCAACAGAGCCTAGCATTGCTTGGTCTCTCTCTGATTCTGCTCCTGAGCCTTCACTTTCTTTCTGCCACTAATAAACCTTTGTTCGTGTGGAAACTCTGAGCTTCTCCTGGTCATTCTTGGTTAGTAGAAGGCAAGAACCTAGGCAGGGCTTATTTCCAAGCTGGGAATCCTTGCCCTGCAACAATATCCCAATGTTTGTTTCACAGGTTTTACAAATGTACTCAGGGTTACATGAGATGTGAACATAGAGGGAGCTAGGTGAGGTGTATAAAAGAACTCCCTATGCGATCCGTGCAACTTCTCTGTAAATCTAAAATTAGTGACTATTAAAGCTTCACAAAAAAAAGATAATTGCTCTGTTTCTGCTATCACTAAATAGCCATGTGCCCTTGAAAAAACAATTAAGCCTCAGTGTACTCTCCTATAAAGTAGTGAGAATAACACTTGTGCAAGCTGCCTCACTTGCAAGAATCCAACAAGATACCAATTATGAAACTGATTGTCAAAGTATAAAGTTTTAAACACGTCAGAGAGTGATGTCAGCATTATTTTCAAGCAGTGACCACACACAAAAATTGAGCTAGAAAATTAAATCAGCTTAAGAATAAACTGTGTGTTTTTAAAATCAAGGTTTTTTTTGTTTGTTTGTTTTAATTAAGTTAATAGGGCATGATGCTGTGAATAAAATACTACTTAATAATATAAAGACATAGAAGGTGAAGTATTTTTACAAGTTAAATGAGAAAAACAGAAGATAAGTTGTAATACCCCTGCACATTTGTATAGATATTTTAAAATAATTTTAAAAACTAAAACAGAGCATATGAAAATGGTAGAGATTTTGTAATCTTTATATATTATATAAATATTTAAAACGTTTATGTTTCATCAAGGTTAAACCCACTAAACCATATTTTCCACTAGTTGAACAGCTCGAAAAAGGAGATGGGATTTGGGGATAATTTTATCATTTATCCAATATAATTTGTGTAGGTGGAATTATCACGCTGACATAATATAGATTAGGCTGTTATATTAAAAAGTAAAAATTATTGTAAACCTTCGATAAACAGCCATACCATCAGGTCCAGCCTTACCCAGCCCTTATGCTCACTCTGATATCAATCTTAAATTACGTCTCTGTCTCAGGAAGCACCTTATTCTGCCGATATTTCCCCTAGAAGATTCCATGGTCTTTCCTTTCCTGATAGCCAGAGGCTGCATCATAGATTGCTTAGGGTCCTCTGAAGGCCAGCTGTGAACTGTGGCCTCTGGGGCATCTCCTGGGGCTGTGACGCCGCAAGCTTGACTCCCCACTACCCTCATTGCCCACTATTTCTTTTCTATCAATTTTATCAGGAAACAGAAAAATTAATTCTAATGCCAATCTTTCTGAAAACAATAGAAGTTTCTGTTTCAACTTTGAAGTATATATAACATTCAAAAGTAAATGCAGATTTACTGGTAAGGTTATCATTGTAAGTAATGTTTTTGTAATTATGTTTCAAACAATAAAGATATAAATGTATATTTTAGAATCATTTATATATAGATATATTTGCATAGCAGTCATATCTACATATGAATATGACTTCCTAAATTAATACAGTTATTACAAATTAAAATAATAGATTAAATTCCATTCTTTCTCTGTTAATTTCCTTAGTCCACTGTGGTTTTGATCCAAGATATTATTACCATTTGTTTCAGCAATATATATCCCTTGTCTGTTTACTTAAGCATACCCCCTTCCCTGACAACCTGGGAAATCTCTTCGCTTCACACTGCAGATGCTTTTCCATTCTTCAGTGTTGTTCTGCTGATTTCTCTAAACATCTCCTCTTAAACTCTTATTTCTGGAATTGAAAAATAATAATAAGTTCTCCGTGTTCCTACCTGGGTCCTTTCTGATGGATGCCTGAGCCTTCTTTGTTCTCTCTTGGCAGTTTAGTTCATTTAAGGAGAGAGAAAAGGGGTCCAAATGTAGCAATACAGTAGTTCATAGCTTTAGTTGTTTAAACATTCTTGAACAATTCTGCGACAGAAACTGAATGCTAACTATGACATCAAAGGTACTTATTGAAAATTTCCTCAGAAGATTGTGCTCTGTGATTTGAACAAATAACTCTTTCTTATTCTTAATTCCCTGCCCTATGATATTTGTCGAGTCAATTCTGACTCATAGTGACCCTATAGGACAGAGTAGAACTGTCTCCATAGAGTTTCCAGGGAGGGCCTGGTGGATTCCAGCTGCCGAGCTTTTGGTTAACAGCCCTAGCTCTTAACCACTATGCCACCGAGATTTCTAAGTGTATATTATGTATAGGAATTCTGTAAATGATAAAGTAGTAGTCAAGGTTCCATGTTACTACATCAGTATTCTTTAGAGCCTCAGAAAATCCCACTTTTCCATCTACAACACCAGGAAGGGGAGAGTGTGAGGGGATAAATGTGGATATATTCCAAAAGAACAAATAAAATGCTACAGAGAGAGCTAGGATGAAATCCGCACTTGTTGCACTCCTAAGTTATTTGAACTTAATTTGAAGACGACAAGCTGAAGATAGATCTAATTTCATAAGACTTTAAATAACTGGTACTCCCAACCCAGAAAAAACTTTGGATTATATTAGCTGCTATTTATGGAGCATTTATTATGCATCACTTCATATATTTCCATAAGCCTTACTAATGCCATTATCACCTTTAAAGATGAGGCATCTGAAAACCAGAAGGGTGATGTCACTAGCCCAAGTGTTCACATCATTGATAGACTCATGCACTAAATTTGGTAGTTTGACCACAGCACTCACTACAACACACTTTAAAAACCCCCTCAGAAAATGCAAAAATGTGAATTATAAACCTCACCATCAATCAGTCCCTTGAAAATTCCGGTGCTGGAAATCTCCTATTCTTTATCAAGAAAAGTCCATTCAGTGGCTGGATAAAAAGTGAATGCCACCAGAAGAAAACAAATAATAAAAATTAGAGTTGAACTAAATGAACTACAGAACAGAAAAACAATTGAAAGAATTAACAAAGCCAAAAGCTGGTTCTTTGAAAAAATTAACAAAATCGATAAACCATTGGCTAGACTGACTAAAGAAATACAGGAAAGGAAAAAAATAACCCGAATAAGAAACGAGAAGGACCACATCACAAAAGAACCAAATGAAATTAAAAGAATCATTTCAGATTACTATGAAAAATTGTACTCTAACAAATTTGCAAACCTAGAAGAAATGGATGAATTCCTGGAAAAACACTACCTACCTAAACTAACACATTCAGAAGTAGAACAACTAAATAGACCCATAACAAAAAAAGAGATTGAAACGGTAATCAAAAAAAACTTCCAACAAAAAAAGCCCTGGCCCGGATGGCTTCACTGCAGAGTTCTACCAAACTTTCAGAGAAGAGTTAACACCACTACTACTGAAGGTATTTCAAAGCATAGAAAATGACGGAATACTACCCAACTCATTCTACGAAGCCACCATCTCCCTGATACCAAAACCAGGTAAAGACATTACAAAAAAAGAAAATTTTAGACCTATATCCCCCATGAACATAGATGCAAAAATCTTCAACAAAATTCTAACCAATAGAATCCAACAACACATCAAAAAAATAATTCACCCTGATCAAGTGGGATTTATACCAGGTATGCAAGGCTGGTTTAATATCAGAAAAACCATTAATGTAATCCATCACATAAATAAAACAAAAGATAAAAACCACATGATCTTATCAATTGATGCAGAAAAGGCATTTGACAAAGTCCAACACCAATTTATGATAAAAACTGTTACCAAAATAGGAATTGAAGGAAAATTCCTCAACATACTAAAGGGCATCTATGCAAAGCCAACAGCCAATATCACTCTAAATGGAGAGAACCTGAAAGCATTTCGCTTGAGAACGGGAACCAGACAAGGATGCCCTTTATCACCGCTCTTATTCAACATCGTGCTTGAAGTCCTAGCCAGGGCAATTAGGCTAGACAAGGAAATAAAAGGTATCCGGATTGGCAAGGAGGAAGTAAAGTTATCACTATTTGCAGATGACATGATCTTATACACAGAAAACCCTAAGGAATCCTCCAGAAAACTATTGAAACTAATAGAAGAGTTTGGCAGAGTCTCAGGTTATAAAATAAACATACAAAAATCACTTGGATTCCTCTACATCAACAAAAAGAACACCGAAGAGGAAATCACCAAATCAATACCATTCACAGTAGCCCCCAAGAAGATAAAATACTTACGAATAAATCTTACCAAGGATGTAAAAGACCTATACAAAGAAAACTACAAAGCTCTACTACAAGAAATTCTGAAGGACATACTTAAGTGGAAAAACATACCTTGCTCATGGATAGGAAGACTTAACATAGTAAAAATGTCTATTCTACCAAAAGCCATCTATACATATAACGCACTTCCGATCCAAATTCCAATGTCATATTTTAAGGGGATAGAGAAACAAATCACCAATTTCATATGGAAGGGAAAGAAGCCCCGGATAAGCAAAGCATTACTGAAAAAGAAGAAGAAAGTGGGAGGCCTCACTCTACCTGATTTCAGAAGCTATTATACAGCCACAGTAGTCAAAACAGCCTGGTACTGGTACAAGAACAGGCACATAGACCAATGGAACAGAATTGAGAACCCAGATATAAATCCATCCACGTATGACCAGCTGATATTTGACAAAGGCCCAGTGTCAGTTAATTGGGGAAAAGATAGTCTTTTTAACAAATGGTGCTGGCATAACTGGATATCCATTTGCAAAAAAATGAAACAGGACCCATACCTCACACCAAGCACAAAAACTAACTCCAAGTGGATCAAAGACCTAAACATAAAGACTAAAACGATAAAGATCATGGAAGAAAAAATAGGGACAACCCTAGGAGCCCTAATACAAGGCAAAAACTGAGTACAAAACATTACCAAAAATGATGAAGAGAAACCAGATAACTGGGAGCTCCTAAAAATCAAACACCTATGCTCATCTAAAGACTTCACCAAAAGAGTAAAAAGACCACCTACAGACTGGGAAAGAATTTTCAGCTATGACATCTCCGACCAGCGCCTGATCTCTAAAATCTACATGATTCTGTCAAAACTCAACCACAAAAAGACAAACAACCCAATCAAGAAGTGGGCAAAGGATATGAACACACATTTCACTAAAGAAGATATTCAGGCAGCCAACAGATACATGAGAAAATGCTCTCGATGATTAGCCATTAAAAAAAAAAAATTTAGAGAAATGTAAATTAAAACTACTATGAGATTCCATCTCACACCAACAAGGCTGGCATTAATCCAAAAAAACAACAAAATAATAAATGTTGGAGAGGCTGCGGAGAGATTGGAACTCTCATACACTGCTGGTGGAAATGTAAAATGGTACAACCACTTTGGAAATCTATCTGGCATTATCTTAAACAGTTAGAAATAGAACTACCATACAACCCAGAAATCTCACTCCTCGGAATATACCCTAGAGATACAAGAGCCTTCACACAAACAGATATATGCACACCCATGTTTATTGCAGCTCTGTTTACAATAGCAAAAAGCTGGAAGCAACCAAGGTCTCCATCAACGGATGAAAGGGTAAATAAATTGTGGTATATTCACACAATGGAATACTACGCATCGATAAAGAACAGTGACGAATCTCTGAAACATTTCATAACATGGAGGAACCTGGAAGGCATTATGCTGAGTGAAATTAGTCAGAGGCAAAAGGACAAATATTGTATAAGACCACTATTATAAGATCTTGAGAAATAGTAAAAACTGAGAAGAACACATACTTTTGTGGTTATGAAGGGGGGAGGGAGGGAGGGAGGGAGAGGGTTTTTTATTGATTAATCAGTAGATAAGAACTGCTTTAGGTGAAGGGAAAGACAACACTCAATACATGGAAGGTCAGCTCAATTGGACTGGACCAAAAGCAAAGAAGCTTCCGGGATAAAATGAATGCTTCAAAGGTCAGCGGAGCAAGGACGGGGGTCTGGGGACCATGGTTTGAGGGTACTTCTAAGTCAATTGGCAAAATAATTCTATTATGAAAACATTCTGCATCCCACTGTGAAATGTGGCGTCTGGGGTCTTAAATGCTAACAAGCAGCCATCTAAGATGCAGCAATTGGTCTCAACCCACCTGGAGCAAAGGAAAATGACGAACACCAAGGTCACACGACAACTAAGAGCCCAAGAGACAGAAAGGGACACATGAACCAGAGACCTACATCATCCTGAGACCAGAAGAACTAGTTGGTGCCCGGCCACAATCGATGACTGCCCTGACAGGGAGCACAACAGAGAACTCCTGAGGGAACAGGAGATCAGTGGGATGCAGACCCCAAATTCTCATAAAAAGATCATACTTAATGGTCTGACTGAGACTAGAGGAATCCCGGCGGCCATGCTCCCCAGACCTTCTGTTGGCACAGGACAGGAACCATCCCCGAAGACAACTCATCAGACATGAAAGGGACTGGTCAGCAGGTGGGAGAGAGATGCTGATGAAGAGTGAGCTAATTATATCAGGTGGTCACTTGAGATTGTGTTGTCAGCTCTTGTCTGAAGGGGGGATGGGAGGATAGAGAGAGAGGGAAGTTGGCAAAATTGTCAGGAAAGGAGAGAATGAAAGGGCGGACTCAATAGGGGGAGAGTAGGTGGGAGTACGGAGTAATATGTATGTAAACTTATATGTGACAGACTGATTGGATTTGTAAATGTTCACTTGAAGCTTAATAAAAGTTAATAAAAAAAAAAAGGGAATGCCATTTCCAAGTCTTATTTCTACATCTAAGAGAGAGAGAAAGCCTCACAGGCACACAAGGTAGAGAATGTGCCCCACTGCTTCTCAAGTGCTGCCTTCAACATGTTCTTGGGAACAAAAAGAAACCAAAGTTTCCTCCTGTAGTTCCATTTAGAATTTAAAGAGTTTTCCCTGAGAGGACAGGAGCCTGTAGAACTGCCTCTCAGTTGCCCCCCAGGGTTTAAAAATTTCCCATCAGTATGACTCTCCAAGACATGATTTTATGTGGTTCGATTAGCTTTGGTATTGTGAATACTTTCATGTTCCTGACCAATTAGGTTTTTTTTTTTTTTTAAATCTGCTCCTGAGTATGAATTTGAAGATGACTTCATTTCCTTTTATGTTCAGGAGTAGAACACTGTGTATGCCAGGATGGAAATGCCTATGGTCTTGTAAATGCAGCTGAGTTCTGGGATAAGACCCAGTATCAATCCATGAGGGTAGCACGTGCTGTTCTTGGACAGGGTAGTAAAGAGTGCTTTTCAAAAAATAATATATCTTTTGCATCCTATTCTGACTCCTAGTTATTTCATGCATAAATACATAAAAATGCAGAGATTAATTCAAATGTTATTTTTTTCTCTCAATAATCTTGACATTCCATGGCTTTGAAACAAAAAGCATGATTTCTGTCCCTAGGTGGTGCAAATGGTTAACACACTCAGCTGCTAATCAAAAGAATGGAAATTGAAGTCCACCTCCAGACACTTCAGAAGAAAGGCCTAGCCATCTACTTTCAAAAAATCTGTCCCTGAAAACCTTATGGAGTATAATTCTACCCTGATACACACTTTTTTTTTTACACACAGGGTCTCCATCAGTCAAAATCAACTTGATATCAACTGCTTTTGTTTTAAAGAATTTTTCTCTTTTCATTTTATTGGAAAAGAATGAATGACAGATCTGTTGACTCTGATGATGGAATGTAGCATTATGATTGAAGTTTTAGGGAAAACTGGAGGTGGCCCATCAGGCCACTTCAGAAAGCGTACAAACCTAACAGTTTGTTGTTCCATACTATATTTAAACATTTTACTCTACCTTTTTTTTTTTTTTACAAAAGACGCAGAATTGAAGTGATTCATCAGAAAAGTCATGGCCAAGAACCTTCACATCAATCACCAATGGGATTAAAGAAAATGTGTTGCTTTCTTTTTATTAAAATTTTAAATATCTGTCTTCACCAAAAGAACTGGCTGACATGGACCACACTTGTCATGATCCATGGAAAGAATTCTCCAGAGAAGTGCCTGACACATGGCATGGAGCCTGTGGAAGCACTGGGTGGTCTCACTAGGTAACAAGAGGGAGACTCAGGGTAAAGGATATCTTCCCTCACTCTCAGCACCCTCAGCTAGTACATGGATGGATGAGAGCTGATAAGGGCCCACACCATGGCACAGGGCTAAGGTTCAGCAGGGCACCGTTTTTACCCTGAGCCCTGAACATGTGCTGTGTCACCAAACTCAGCATGTTAACATCACTCTGGGAACCCAGTGTAGTGCAATCCTGTGAAAAACATAAAGAACTAGCCTGCAGAAGCCATTTCCTTGCCAGATCACCTAACTGGAGCTAGTCATCTGGCCACAAAACAAGGGATTACTTGATTGGAGCTGAATAAGAGCTCCCGGAGGCTTCTGGTTGACCTTATGCATGGAACTGATTATGGAAGAATAACCTGAAAAGGAGAAATAGGGAGGGGCCCATGCAGTCAGATCCAACTTGGGATGCCCCACACAGAAGGAACTATAGACTTCCCAATCCTAGGCAATGGAGAATTTAGAAAATCTTGCCGAAGGCACTCCAAAGTGTTGAAGCAAGGACAAGGTCCTGCTTGCCCAGGTCTAAGTGTAGTGCTATCTAAAATATCAGTTCTTCAAATCCATGAACATAAAGTGAGAGTATAAGCCATTTAGAGAGACTGAGGGAAGCAAATGTGTTCTAGACAGAGGGAATAGCTGACGTATGTACATACTCTATGACAAGAGCATACCTGCTCAGTAAGAGGAACAGAAAGGGGTCACATGGACTGGAGGATCACTGTGGGGTCAGCCATGACAGAGGAGTTGAGAGAGGGGTGAGGGTGCCATGATTACTGCAGTATCCCATTGTTCTCTTCAAATATTTCCTCTTGGTCTATGTACAGGTTCTGGAATCCCCATTCTTCACAATGTAATCCATAATTTGTTACGATCCACACACTCGCGTGCCTTTGCATAGCCAGTAAATCACAGGTAAACATCTTTTTGGTATTCTCTGCTTTCAGCCAAGATCTATCTGACATCAGTAACGATAACCTTCATTCCACAAACTCTTCTGAATCCAGCTTGAATTTCCAGAAGTTCCCTGTAGATGTACTGCTGTGACCACTTTTGAATGATTTTCAGTAAAATTTTACTTCTCTGTGAAATTAATGATTTTGTTTGATAATTTCCACATTCTGTTGGATCACCTTTCTTTGGAATGGGCACAAATGTGGACCTCTTCCAGTCAGTAGGCCAGGTAGGTATCTTCTTAATTCCTTGGCATAGATGGGTGAGCACCTCCAGAGTTTCATCCGTTTGTTGAAACATCTCAGTTGGAATTCCATCAATTCCTGGAGCCTAAGTTTTCACCAGTATCTTCAGTGTCACTATAGGGTCGACATGAGCCAGAATCTAATCCAGGACAATTTTATTTATTTATTTATTTTTTAATGCAGCTTGGATGTCTTCCTTCAATACTATCAGTTCGTGATCATATACTACCTCCTTTTGAACATTGACCGGTTATTTGAGTACAGTGACTTTGTGTATTCTTTCAATCTCCTTCAATACTATCAGTTCATGATCATATGCTACCTCCTTTTGAACACTGACCAATTATTTGAGTACAGTGACTTTGTGTATTTTTTCAATCTTATTTTGGTGTTTCCTGCTTCATTGTGTATTATGCCCACAGAATCCTTCAAAATTGCAACTTGAGTCCTGAATTTTTTTTTTTTTTTTTCAGTTTTTTCAGCTTGAGAGAAACTGGACGTGTTCTTCCCTTTTGGTTTTCTAACTCCAGGTCTGTACGCATTTCATTATAATACTTCGTCTTCTCAAGCCATTCAATGAAATTTTCTGTTCAACTCATTTACTTCATCATTTCTTCCAATCTCCTTAGGCACTCTACAGTCAAAGCTGAATTTAAGAGTCTCTTCTGACGTCCATTTTTGTCTTTTCTTTCTTTTCTGTCTTTTGAATGACCTTTTGTTTTTTCATGTATGATGTCTGTCTTACGCTGGATTCTCTAGAGAAGCACAACAAGTAAAGCTTATAGAGAGAGAGAGATTTATATCAAGGAAATGGCTCAGTGATCACAATGTCCTTGATATCATCCCACAACTAGTCAGATCTTCGGTTATTAGCTTTCAGTGTGTCAAATCTATTCTTGAGATGGTCTTCACATTCAGGTGTGATATACGTGAGGTCACATTTTGGCACTCACAGGCTTGTTTTAGTTTTCTTCTGCTTCAACTTGAGCTTCCGTTTGACCAGTTGATGTTCTGTTCCACAGTTGGCCCCTGGACTTCTTTTAACTGATATTGATCTTTTCCATTGTCTCTTTCCACATACGTAGTTGATTTGATTCCTCTGTTTGCATCCTGTGAGGTCCAAGTGTACAGCTGCCATTTGTGTTGTTGAAAGAAAGTATTTGCAATGAATAAGTCATTGATCTTGAAAAATTCTGTCATTTGATTTCTGGCATTATTTCTATCACCCAGTTCATATTTTCCAACTACCAATTATTCTTCATTTTCACTTTTCCCATTCCAGTCACCAGTAATTACCAATGCATCTTGATTGCATGTTTGATCAATTTCAGACTGTAGAAGTTGGTAACAATCTCCAATTTCCTCATCTTTGGCCTTAGTACTCTGTGTGTCAATTTGAAAAATAGTAGTATTAACTGGTGTTCCTTGTAGCCATGTGGATATTATCGCCTATCACTCATAGCATTTTACTTCAAGATAGATCTTAAAATGTTCTTTTTGATGATGACTGTGCCACCATTCCTTTTTAATTTATCATTCCCGGCAGCGTAGACCATATGATTGTCTGATTAAAAATGGCCAAAACAAGTCTATTTCAGCTAACTAATGCCAATGATATCAATCTTTATATGTTCTATTTCATTTTGGCTTCCAATTTTTCTAGATTCACATGTAATACATTCTACTTCCCAATTATTAATGGATATTTGAATCTGTTTCTTCTCATTTTGAGTCACGCCACATCATCAAATGAAGGTCCTGAAAGCTTTACCCCACCCATGTCATTAAGCTCTAATCAACTGTGAGGAGGGTGCTCTTCCCCAGTCATATTTTGAGTGCCTTCCAAACTGAGGGGCTCATCTTCTGGCACTGCATTGGACAATGTTCTGCTGCTATTTGTAAGGTTTCCTCTGGATAATTTTTTCAGAAATAGACTGCCAGCTTCTTCCTTTTAGTCTGTCTTAGTCTTGAAGCTCCACTGAAACCTATCTGTCATGGATGACCCTGATAGCTTTTGAAATACTGGTGGCATAGATTCCAGCATCACAACAACATGAAAGCCCCCACAGTACGACAAACTGATAGACACATTGTGATATGTAAGTGTGTGTGTACATGTATATATACACACACATACATATATACATATATAATCACCTGCTATGTATATGTATAGATGTATCAAGAACATCAAAATGCTTATTTTGATCTTTGGTCATTATTTTTCTCTCTAGGGAGGTAAGTCTCCTTAGGAAACCCAATTGCCATATGAGATTTGCTTGATAAAGCTAGGATTTGAACAAAGGACATTATTGATTATGGTCTAAAATAGCCATAGTCTGAAATATCCTTCTTCACAAAGAGCTGTACCAACCAGGCAGGCAGGCCACTAATCAGTGAAACACATCCCCTACACTAGGACTGTGCCTGATACCTAATAAGAAGTTTTACCTCCTTGATATACTTCTACATATTCAAGCCGGGAGTCTTATTTCTGTGGACATCTTCTCTCTTTGGATGAATTATTACAACACTGGCTCTTTTTTTATATGTCAGTTGTTGTCTTACATTATTGCATATGATCTCATCAATGACATGCTATATTATTACACGTGATCTTATCAATTACTTCGTTGCTATAATGTAACTCTTGCAATTTTATGAAATTGTCACTAATTCACCAACCAAAAGATTTAGGCAGGGTTCATTGACTTAAGTTACAAAATACATATATCTATACAAAACTAAATTTTATGAATGAATAATGGTTAACAAAACTATATTAAAGTCCACTGGAAGAGATTATTGCTCAATACAGTTGCTATTTATTATAACTAGAATTGTCCTTATTTGAATATAAGGTCATGAATTATCCCTCTGTGCGTGTCCAGGGGCAGCTGAAAGGTTTTTTGTTGTTGTTGCGTTGTTTTTTTTAAGGATGTTACAAAAAGAAACATAGTGTCAAAAAGGCGCTTAATTAGCTAATATTTATGGTCCTATGAGATCCTTGCGGTGACCACACCCCATTGACTGTTGAACAAGAAAAAAAGCAGATTCAGCAGTGCTAGAACTTATTGGTTAACAAAATAAATCAGTCAAAGATCAGGGATAAATTATTAAACATGGATGGAAACAGAGAAAATAAGCTCAAACGTACAAAAGAGTGAGGTGAAGCTTTGCATACAAAAGGCTCTGGATTATGTACTGCAAAAGAAGAAGGGTAGCAACCCCAGAGAGCATAAGCGCGGAGTGGGCTTTTGCTCCCACAAATATTACTGTATTTGATGTTCTGTTACTTTATGGGACATTGGTTCAAAAAAAAGAAAACAGAGTCTGTGCTCACGCAACAATGTCCCCAAACATATTTCTGGGACAGAACCCTATTTTCTCTTCTCCGTCAATCCAATTTCATTTAAATTTTTAGAGAATTAGCAGTTGAAATCTTCTATTCTTTGCCATCTCCCCAGCACCTTGGTTGGGTTTGGCTTTAAGAAGAATTCATTTCTCCAACTTTTGACTCTTGATTTTACCTTCATTGTCAGTCAGGACACATGAGAGGTTTGAATAAATCATTGAGGCTAATATTATACAGCAAAATTTCTATGTATGTGGAATCATCCATTACTCACAGTAGATACATGGTATTGAGTTCCACATTCTGTGGATGCAACAAGATACACCACTTCTTATATTTCTAATGCCTGAATGATGTCTTTACTCAATATGGTTCTCCTATCAATATCTTCCAAAAGCTTTTGTTTTTTGTAAATTTTTGTTTCTCTTAAAATGTAATTTTAAAAAACATTTAATAATTTCACCATGTAGATATCTTCCCCATGTCCTACTTTATTTTTTGCTTATATACAAGTATATCTATAGGATTGCAATCATCCTATAATTTTTTAAACATTTTGATTTTCATTTTGGATTATTAAAAGCCTTTTCCCATGTAGAGAGAATCTAAAATGTACTTACTTATTTTAGCAGTTGTAAATTAACATATACAAATTCATAATACTTTTTTAATTTTTTTAATCATTTAATCTGTTTTCAAATTTTCACTGTCATAGACAACTTTTCACCAAACCTCATCTCATGTACAGTCTTTATATTTAGTCATTTTGGCAAGTACATTTTCAGGGGATTATTGAGGCAAAAGATATGATTATATTCATAAATATTGGTAATCATTGTCAGATAACCTTCTGATTTTGTTGTACCAGTATTACAAATATTTTATTTAAACAATAATTATATGTACATTATAGTATATCTAACATTTACAATAAATCACAGAGTAAAATATAAAATCTCCTTGTAAAATTCATGATTTCACAATCACACTTTACAGAGGTAACTAATAGTTCCTTACATATTCTTCCAGGTTTTTCAGAGTTATACACGTACATATATTGTTTAAATATCCCTTTTTATGTAAAAAACTGGATTTTTTCCATTTTTTCTAAAATCACAGGAATATGAAACATTCGTAATGAAAATCTAACTTGGAGCATTATCTCATTTGCTTGATAAGTATAATTAAAACTATGTTATACATTTCCTCAATTACTGGCAATAGTATTTTTGTATATTTTTTATTTCTTATATTTTGCTTTCCAAATTTTATACATATAGATATATATTTGTCAGTTAATTTTTTAATATCTTTAAAGTTTGAGCTCTTTTCTTTTTTTCATATTTATATAATTCAGTCTTTAATTTGGAGAGTTATGTCTTTATCCTGTCTTATATTATTTCTATAATTTTTAATACTAATCTCAAAAGATCTAGAATTTGTTTTAGGATGATTTTGAGATACTCTTCCTTTTTCTGATTAACCACCAATCCATCAGTGAGCCAATAACACCTTCAATCAGCCATCACATGTACTAAGAACCTACTCAGATCTGTGGTAGCTATAATGGGATATAGAAATATGTCTTTAGGCTCCTTACAGTCAAATTGGAAGGAAAACATACCTCTGAATAAGATAATGAGTTATGTAAGAATTATACATGACTGTATATGATAATTCCTAATGAATTACGGTTCCAAAAGTAGAGAGAATCCTACAGAATAAAGTGAGGGTCAGTGAAGGTTAAAAAATGAGATAGTAATGGAGTTACAGATTTCAATGTGTGAAAACGAAGTTTCCAGCTAGGTTCTCTGGAACTAAAGTACTGATTAAGCTTATACAGATTTTCCCTAAGCAGAACTAATATTTCAAAGTTAGTAACTCAATTTGTCCCTGTAGTATCCAACCCAGTGCCGTTGAGTCGATTCCGACTCATAGCGACCCTATCCCTGTAATAAAGCTGCATAATACAAATAAAACTTTAAGTTTCTTTGTAGTCCACCTGAAATAAAATTAACTCAATGTGATAACATTAGTTATGACAACTGGAAGCTCTGACTGGCAGTTCCAATTATCTCTGACAAATATAAAAGAAAAGGTGAATTAATTATTACTTAGTTTTGATACACTAGGTCCCTGATAGGATCTAAAGACAAAAAAAAGCCTGTCATTTTCTGAGAAGAGAGGAGCGGTTAGGTTAGAAAGTGAGTAAAAGATGGTAAGAAGATGCATTGCTTCAGGTCAACATGGAAATAGCCGTCATAAAAACTACACTCTCATTAAGTCAAAAAGTTTTAAGAGGTAAGCCTGTGGGCTAATAATGGACGGCCATGAAAGTGATGCAATTCTACTTGGTTTTGTTTTAAATGAGCAAAGAGAAGATTTGAAACCTGAAGACAGGCAAGCAGTAGGACTTTACTAAGATGCATGCATTACCACAGACCAACAGTGCCTCAGAGTTCTATCACTCAGTTCAGCCTTTATTTCCTAATACCCCTGAGCTATCCTACCCCCCTGATATTGAGGGACATCACAGTAGCAGAGTTTGCTCTTTGTTCTTTTTTAAAAACCTTGATTTTTACTTTACCTGTTGAAATGCTAACAATTCAAATTATATCTGGACCCAAAGCTCTCTCTCTCTATATATACTTTTTTTTAAGGAAAGCTCTATACCTGGGCCCAAAAGTCCTTCTTTTTCTTTGCAGAAAAATATATACATACCTCTATCCACTGTGGTATTATATTCCCATGTGCTTTGTTAGATAGGTATTGAATTGAATAAGGTAATCCTAGATTATATACTATTCTTGAGTGTCCTTAATTTAAACAGGTTTTCACTCTTGTTATTTCATTTGGCCTGCACACTTTTTGGCATGGTAACTGGCCATTTATATTGTTTTCTTTAAGTACAAATATTCATCTGTAATAGAGAGTTTTACCTAGTATAATCAAGCTATAAAATGGCTTGCATACTAATAGATAGCTTTCTTTCTAGCATTTTACCTGCAAGTCATACAAATCATCAAATCCCAACCATCCATCCTAGAAAAGAGAAGTCTCTATTCAGCAGAAAATGATGTGAACTGACACCTTAAGTTTCTGTCCTGACTCCAAAACCAACCACTGTAAACTTCATGATGGGACAAATATCAAAGCAGAAAACTAGGTACATAACAAAAAATAATGAAGGGAGGGAAACCTCAGAGACTTGATAAAGTTAAAGCAGGAGATCAAGGAGAGTGACAGTGAGCGAATTCCGGGAAGGAAGAAGAGCAAGAGTATATGGGATACAGAAAGACATATGGGGGAGGGCAGCAAAGAATGATATTGAGGGTAGTGAGACCCAAAATTTCATCACAGATTTCATTTTTTTTCTCCCTGACCCACTGTACTTGCCCCAAAATCTGACATGGTCTGCTGTTGTAGATTATGATCAAGGGTTGCCCTAGGTCTTGAAAATCTAGGACAAGAGTGTAGGAGTATAAAAAAATTATACCCAGTCCCAGAAACATCACCACTGAACATCAAACTCTTTAAATGAGAGGACCCCCAAGAATAGACATTTCTGCCAGGCTGGCTTCAATGCCACCGTGTAGATAATTTCCCCCTGTGTAAGCAGGAAGACCTTTGACAAATAGTATAGGTTTGCTCAGAGGACAGGGAAGCCTTAAGAATCCTGAACCACTGTAACCTTTCATTGGTGGAAATACACCCTAGGAGTTCCATCTTCTTCAGATTGCAGGCTGAGTATAGGTTCTATTAGGGTACAGATGTCAACAAGTCAATTTTGAGGAAGTATTGCAAAGAAAATATTTCAAATAGACTTTTGAAAAACTCACCTTTTTTCTTATGGACAGACATATAACTTCCAATAAAGAATATTGCTCATATTTCAGTTTTAATGTGCTTAGAAGATGAATTATATGAAGCCTCGCTGAAACATGGAAACAATTCTTCCTTGACATTTATGGATGCTTTCTCTCACAGAAGGTTATGGAGAGTGGGGAGTTTATGGGGACAGGGAACTCTGCATAGGGAGACTTTACCTGGTTTCTCCTCAGAAGCAGTAGCTTAGACAAAACAAGTGGGTCGATGATACATGTGGAGCGGTGCAGTTAAAAAAAAAATAGCAAAACTTTTTGACAACACTTTTATATATATATATATATATAAAAACTATTTTGGCACACTGAAAGAGAAATGCCTCTGAGGCCAGTCCCCTTATTACAGGTTCTTTTTGGAAAACATGAGTTAATGTTTCTCTTTTTACCGCATTGAGTATTTATAGTAATTCACGTAAAAATTTCCAGAAGCCTATGACAGGCTTTCAGCCTCAGGAGCTCCAAAGAAACCATTTCTCCCAGCCTAGTCCCTAAAGATGGTCCAGTGAGCTACCCAGCTCAGAGAGTCCTAGAGCGAAAGCAAACCTTGGGGCCAATTAGTTAAACTCCAACTCACTGTGAATGCATGTGAGGAAACCTCAATCCCTTCTCCATAGAATTGTGTAAACCCATCTCTTCTAGTAGCATGGAAGTCTTGAAGCCAATTAAAGGCTCAGAGAAGTGAAATATGTGTGGTAGACATGAATTCTGGCTTCACCACTTATGTGTTCTGTGAATTTAAACAAGTTTCCTAACTTCTTTAATTTCAATTTCTTCTTTTGTAAGTGGTAACTGGTAATTATTATTTATTAATTTTAACATTATTACTAATGTTACATTCTCCTGTTTCTAACTCCACCTGTGTTTAAGTTGGTTCATAAAAAAGAAGGGAGAGAGAAAGAAAAGGGAAAGGAAATATTGAATGCTTATGTGTTTTCTTTTCATTTTTGAAAATGTATGCTTTTCAACTCATAGGGAAGAAAGTTGGATTTTTGCTTTTTTAATGGGGTTGGAAGTTATTAAAAATGGGACAGATTGCATTGCAAAATTACTTTCCTATTTGGAAGACCATGTTACTACCCAGAGCTCTGACCTCAGAATTGGCTAGTGTCTGTCAGGTACCTTCAATGAGGATGACATGAGAAGTCTGTAGTGGGGAAAAGGGAAAGAGATGAGAGATAGAAATGAAGGCAGGATGCCATTAACATACATTGCAACATGCTTTCCAATTTTGCTGAAAGGCCTAGTGGCAACCAGCATGCCCAATCTCGGAGAAAGGCAAGCCCAACATCTGGATTTTTTTGTTATAAAGGGACAGACTCATGAGGAAGGTATTTGGTGAGTTATTTAGGGCACACAAGCCTCAGATTCCCCATCAATTAAATGGGAACAAGCAGATTGAAGTTAAAAAGTTTCTGTAAAAAGTAAAAGATATATGAAAAGAAAGCATCCTGACTCAGAAAAGTGCAGAAGAAACGTGCATGTGTTCTTATTAATCCTCCCTAAATTTGTAGACCTCAGGCCCAGAGAAGGGACATAGCTCACATAAGGTCACAGTTAGTGACAGTACTGAGTCTAGAATCCAAGTCTCTTAATTACAAATCTAAAACTGTTTTCTTGTAATAAGTTCTGTACAGTAATGCCATAAACATTCTTGGCCTGGGAAATGACACTAGCCAATGGAGGAGCCCCTGAGTGGCACAAATGGTTAAGCAGCAGCCTACTAATTGGAAGGTTGGTGGTTTGAACCCACCCAGAGGCCTGGGAAGGAATGCCTGGCAAGATGCTTTCAAAAAGCCCCAGCCTTGAAAATCCTCGTTGCTGTTCTTGTTAGGTGGCGTTGAGTGGGTTCCCACTCATAGTGGCCCCAAGTACAAGAGAACCAAGAATTACCTGTGCCATTCTCACAATTTTTGCGCTTGAATCCATTGTTGCGGCCACTGTGTCAATTCATCTCCCTAAGCATCTTCCTCTTTGTCACTGACCCTCTATTTTACCAAGCATGACGTCCTTCTCCAGGGAGTGATCCCCCCTGATAACATGTCCAAAGTATATGAGAGGTAGTCTCTCCATCCTTGCGTCTAAGGAGCTTTCTGGCTGTATTTCTTCCAAGACAGATTTGTTTGTTCTTCTGGGAGTCCACAGCATATTCAATATTCTTTGCCAACAGCATAATTCAAAGGTGTCAATTCTTCTTCGGTCTTCTTTATTCATTGTCCAGCTTTCACATGTATATGAGGTGATTGAAAACAACAGACTCGGTTAAAAGTCCTATGGAGTGCTATTCTACTCTGTACACATGCGAACACCAGAAGTCAAAATCCACTAGATATCAAACAAAAAAATAAAAAGTTTCAAAGGAGACCATTAAACTGCCAAAAGGTGAGAAGATTGGTAAACGATACCTTAATGTTCTTTTAAGATCTGAGGTAAACTTACCATGAGTGTTCGTTAAATATTCATTGTAGACTGAATGACTGGTTTATCTAACTGGACTTCAGTTTCTGCCTTAACAATGCCAGGGTGCTATTGAATCCAGTTGATCATGGGCAAGTTCACTTATGGGAGGTGAGAAGAGATGACAACCGAGGTATTTTGGGTTTTGATCCAAGTGTTTCTCAAGTGTAGTTTTAGGATGAATTAGTGTCCTAGTTTAAACCTTATTCATTTTCGTCTTATCAAGAGGAGGTTTCAAGTGAAAAATTCAGAAACTCCAGCAAGATTTGAACCAGATTAATAAAATGGAAAATTGCTTTCAGAATAAAATTCAAATCATTAATAAAAGTATTAATTTTGTAAGGGATTGGAGAATGAGAAAAAGAGTAGGTAGAGGATAATACCTTTATATACTAGCTTAATTTTTATATACATATGGGAAAATAACTAGAATACAGAAATTTTTTTGAAATATTCTTCTCTGTGTTATATTAAACTATGATCTGTGGTTATTTTCAAGATCAAGGAACTAATCTCAGCAATAACTACATTCATTTGCCAAACTCAACGTTCTAATGTATTAATAATGTAAATACATTTAAATATGTTTTTAACCCAAAAACCCACTGCTGTCGAGTCAAATCGGACTCATACTGACCCTATAGGACAGCATAGAACTGCCCCACAGGGTTTCCAAGGAGCACCTGCGGGATTCAAACTGCTGACCTTTTGGTTAGCAGCTGTCACTCTTAACCACTAGGGTTTCCTAAATATGTTGTTACGTCAGATTTATTGCCATCCAGTCAATTCCAACTCATGTGGTTGTTGTTGTTAGGTGCCATCATGTCAGTTCCAACTCACAGGGACACTGTATACAACAGAATGAAACATTGCCTGGTCCTACTTCATCCTCGCATTCGTTGTTATGTTGCAGCCACTATGTCAGTCCATCTTGACAAGAGTCTTCCTCTTTTTCACTGACCCCCTACTTTACCAAGCATGTTGTCTTTCTCCAGGGACTGAATTCTCCTGATAACATGTCCGAAGTATGTGAGACATAGTCTCACCATCCTTGCTGCTAAGGAGCATTCTGGTTTCATTCTTCCAAGACAGATTTGTTCCTTCTTTTGGCAGTCCACGGTATATCAATTTTCTTCACCAACACCACAATTCAAAGGCATCAATTCTCCTTCAATCTTCATTATTCATTGTCCAGCTTTCACATGCACATGAGGCAATTGAAAGCACCATGGCTGGGTCAGGTGCACCTTAGTTTTCAAGGTGACATCTTTGCTTTTTAACACTTTAAAGCAACCCTAAAGGACAGAGTAGAACTGTACCGTAGAGTTTCCAGAACATCCTGCTGGTGTAGTGGTTAAGAGCTACAGCTGCTGATCAAGAGGTTGGCAGTTTGAATCTACCAGGCTCTCCTTGGAAATTCTATGGGGCACTTCTTCCTTGTCCTATAGGGTCGCTATGGGCTGGAATTGACTGGACTGCAATGTTTTTTGTTTTGTTTTGTTTTTTTTGGTATAGAGTTTTCTAGACTATAATCTTGATGGAAGCGGACTGCCATATCTTCCTCCAGCACAGTATCTGGTGGGTTCCAACTGCTACCCTGTCAATTAGCAGGGAAGTGCTAAACACTGTGTTGCCAGGACTCCTTAACTGGGATCAGTGTCCTAAAAATAAACTTTATTATCAATTTAAATGGTTTCAGGAAGCTCCTGTACCTAATCTCTAAGACATTTTTTGTCTTCCCTCTATGAATGTTTTTCAAAGCATAGTGTGAATAGCAATGACTTTAACAGAAAATCTGATCCCTCTCTTCTAGTGTTTTCATTATTATAATCTAAGCATGTATAAAATTCAACTCTCTTTACTTTACATATAAGTTTACTGAGCTCCATCTCTGAAACGATGAGTGACCTGAGGGTGGAAATAGCATTTCCCAATCTCCACATTAGTGTTTTACAGTTGCATTACATTACCTTCTGTTTTACAAGGTCCATCCCCTATAAAGTTCTTGGCTAAGCCCGTTTTGATTTCTTTCCTCTTGAAGTTTTATCTGGTACACAACTTCCATTTTTCTGGAGAAGGATTCCAGAGAGAGGGAATAGTGAATTTATTTACCTTCCCTATGGCAAGAAAATAACTGGTCAATAAAAGAAACAGAAAGGGGCTACATGGACAGAGGAGTCAGTGAGGGATCAGCCAGGAGAGAGGAGTTCAGAGAGGTGGGAGGGTAACAAGATTACTGTTACTTATTATTTAACATTTGCGTTGTGTCGGCTTTTGCCCTGGGTTACATGGAGAGCTATTGCAGTAGAGTAGATTTATGATATGATCCAACTTATGAGTTTAAATGGTAACAGTAGCTGCCTTGCTCAGGGTAGGCTACTGAGGAAGGGAATGCAAAGATAAAAGCAGGGAGACTAGGTAAAATTCAATTGCAATAACCTAGGTGAAAGATGACGGTGGCTAGGAATTAGGTGACAACTTTAAAAATTATAAGAAGCCTTTGAATTTGGTAAATGCATTGGAGTTAAAGCCAACATGATTTCCTGGTAGAGTGAAAGTAGGGAGTTAGAAAACCAAATAGACCAAATGCACCATCAGTCAAGTTGGAGGATGACGTGAGTGGAGTCAGTTTGGGGATGGAAGGAGAACCAGGAATACAGCTTTGGGTTTGTTCAGTTTAAGAATTCTATTTGTCATTTAGATGGAAATATCATGAAGTAGTTGGATTTTCAGGTCTTCACCTCAAGAAAGAAGTCTGGTCTGAGATACTTATTTGGAAATCTTGGTCATGTAAAGAGAGTATGTGAAGGAAGGATAGATCAACTGAGTTAAATGCAAATAATGGATTTAAAAAAATGAGAAATGAGCAATTGCTGTTAGATTTAATGATGCAGAGGCCAAAGGTGACCTTGAGAAGAGGATTTTTAGAAAGCATTAGGTATTTATGTGTAAGTGAAGGGGGTTTAAAAAGAATGGAAGGAGAGAAACGGGAGATAAGCATTATTGTGTTTTGCTGCAAAAGAGGGAGAATGAAATGGGATATTAGATAATGAAGTGGAGTCAAGGAAAAAAAAATTTTTAAAGATGAGAAAGTTAATGAATTGCTTCTTTGCTAATGTAACTGATCCAGTAGAGAGGAAAACACAGATGAAATAAAAGACAGAAGAGATTCTTAGGCAAGTGTCCTTTGTAAGCAGTGAAGAGATGAGTTCCCATGCAAAAGAGAGTTTAGTTGCCTTAGGTAAGGGTCACAGATACTTCATTTATAGTAGCAGTTAAGAAGGCAGCATATAAGTGAATGGAGGCTGGAATAGTAGTGAATTTTTCAAATTCTAGTACAGAGGTAATCATATAATTTGCAAGCTGATATTAGTAACAGCAAGTCATTAGTAACAGCAAGTCCTTATAACAACATTAAGATCACTATTTCTTTCAGAAGTCAGAACATCAAAAAAAAAAAAGGTTAGGGGTTGAGCTGTTAAATAATATGCTTAATACTAACGACTTTCATGTGAATTAATTTGGGGATTCCATAGAACAGATAAAGAATTTGTAATAGTACAGCAGAAATGTTCAAAACAGCTCATATATGTAATAGAAGATGCAGATTCTGAGCCTACTTTTTTTAAAAAAGTGACTTAAACAAGATAGAAATTTATTCCCCTCTTTCATAAAGGAAGCCCAAGGCAAGTTGTACGGGGATAGTTTATACAGCTAAACAACATCAGGGTTATAGGCTCCTCAGTCTTGCATATTCAGCAACCTTAATACACATTCTCATGGTCCAACATGGCTGCTTGAGTTCAAACCACAATTCAACATTCAAAGAATTACCATTTACGTTACAACTTTCATTTATATTTTACTGGCCAGAATTTAGTCATGCAGTCACAGCTAGCTACACGATGTGCTGGGAAATGCAGCCTTTTAGTTAGCAGTAATGAGTTTAAAAAAAAAAAAAAATGCTACCCAGTCGATTCTGACTCATAGTGACCCTATAGGACAGAGTAGAACTGCCTCGTAGGGTTTCCAGGATTGTGATCTTTATGAAAACCAACTGCCATACCTTTCTACTATGGCGAAGATGGTGGGTTCAAATCATTGCCCTTTTGGTTAGCAGCCAATTTTCTTAGCCACTGCACCAACAGGGCTCTTTAGCTGGGATCAGCATCCAAAATATAAACATTTTTTCAGCTGAAAGTGTTTCAGGAAGCTCCTGCTCCTAATCACTGAGGTATTTTTGTCTTCCCTCCATGAAACTTCTTCAAAGCATGGTGTGAATGGCAATAAGTTAAGCAGATAATTTCATTTCTCTTTTTAGTGATTTCCTTTGATTATTATATTCTAAATAAGAATAAAATTCAGCTCTCTTATGTTCACTTATAAGGATACTGAGCTGCCAACTCTCACATGATGAGTAACCTAAGGGCAGAAGTAGCATTTCCGGACCTCCATTGTAGTGTTTTATGCTGCATTACATTCCTTTCTGTCTTACAAGGACATCTTCTGTAAAGTTCTTGGCTAAGTCTATTTTTCCCCCTCTTGAAGTTTTTTTTTTTTTTTTTGTATTATGTTTTATTTTTCATCAGAAACCACCCCCAATCTGGTCCACAATTTCCTCATGGCATTTTTCACTTCCTTATTTCTAAAAGTGTAAATCACAGGATTGAGCAGGGGGGTTAGCATTGTGTAAAATATGGCCACCATCTTGTCGAAGGTGAAAGCAGATGGAGATCGTGCATACTCAAATATACAAGGGATGAAAAACAAAACCACGACAGCAATGTGAGATCAACAGGTGGAGAGAGCTTTCCACTGACCTTCAGAGCTATGAGTTCTCAGCAAGAGCAAGATGACACAATAGGAGATAAGCAACAATGAGAAGTTCATGATG
Source organism: Loxodonta africana (assembly GCF_030014295.1). Taxonomy (NCBI): domain Eukaryota; kingdom Metazoa; phylum Chordata; class Mammalia; order Proboscidea; family Elephantidae; genus Loxodonta; species Loxodonta africana. The sequence continues at coordinate 507,884 of NW_026974869.1, read as the reverse complement.
CAGAAAAACCCACTATTGGCAACCACCAAAAGGCCAAGGATGTATCAGTACAGGCAAGCTCCAATAATGGATACAAATCACACATGAAGTGATCGAAGACATTGGGGCCACAGAAGGGCAGCTGGAAAGTAAAGAGAATTTGTATCACAGAATGCAGGAAGCTTCCTGCCCAGGCTACCCCCATCAGAATGCCACAGAGCCTCCAGTTCATGATAGAGGGATAGTGCAAGGGCTTGCAAATGGCCACATAGCGGTCATAGGCCATTGCAGTGAGAACAATCATCTCCACTCCACCAAAGAATTGTTCAGCAAAGACCTCGGTCATGCAGCCCTCTAAGGAGATGGGTTTCCTCTCATAAAGGGAGTCCACAATCATCTTTGGGGCTATGACGGAGGAGAAGCATGCATCCAGGAAGGACAGGAAGCCTAGAAAGAAGTACATGGGGGAGCCCAGGAGTGCCGGGCTGCTGATGATGGTCACTACAATTTGTAAATTGCCCCCAATGGTTGCAATGTAGATAAACAAAAATAAAACAAATACTATTTTTTGAACGTTTGGATTCTGTGAAAGCCCCAAGAGGATGAACTCGGTAACAAAGCTTTGGTTTTGTGTCATTTCAGAGAAAAGATGAAACCTACCACAGTGACCAAGTAGAATCTGATATTATAAGAAAAAGAAATTTTCCCCAAAGCAGCTTATAGTATTAGCACAGTCTTCAACGCATTGGGGCATCAGATGTCAAGTTATTTTAAGTGCTTCTGTTGTTGTTAAGAATACAAAATTAGAAATTTGTTGAAGATGGTAGTGAGACATCGGGCAAAATTGAGGTCAAATACTTTAAAATAGTCAGAGTTTCAGTTGGGAGGTGGAATATTCTATGTGGTAGGGATGACAAATAGTGTTTATCTTAGGTGCCAACTCTGATTAGTTCACAGTGGCTAATTAGAGTGAATTGATGTGAAGAATTCTGTAACACACCCAAGCTCTGAGGAAAGGAGGACTGTAATGTATTTCTTACACCTGTCATTGACCATGGCGTGGGAATCAGAATGACTTGCATGGGAAAAGTCTCTCTCACCAGGGAACTGCCTTACCTACGAAGAGAAGAGATAGCATGCAGTTTAAGAGGCACTTGGAAATCACGCCTACTCCCTCAAATGTTTCTTTAAAAGTCTGAGCTGAATGGGGCCTTCAAGATGAATGAATTCATTCCTTAAAAAAAAGAAAGGCCTATGAAAACATCTAGCTATATGCTTAGCAAATAATAAGTATACTTATTATATTAAGTGTTGGGGTTTTTTTTTTTCATCATTTTAAATGAAAACAGAAGGCAATAAAAATAATAATACCTACTTGAGAGTGTTGTGTTGATAACTAAGTGAAGTAATGCAAGGAAAGCAATCGCTCAGTGTCTTATGTTTAGGATACAGTCCATGCGAGGTCTCATTATCTCTATGTTACTGGTAACAAACTCATGCTTTGAGAGGTTAAGTTAAAAAAAAATCAACAGAAGATGGATCTGGGATTTTCTTGCTCCAAAACCAGAGTTTCTGCCACTGGATCAATAAGAAAAGTGGTGAGAATGTTTCTTTTCAGGGAGAACTTCAGAGCAAGGATGCCCTTTCTACAGTTTCCACCCACCTCTCAAGATTAAAACCTTCAGATTCCTTTTTTCATGTATAAATGAGACACCTCAGTGAAAGAAATTGCAAATGTTTTATAATCGGAAGGTAACGGCCCAACCATATACATACATATCATATACATATAAATGACAACAACCAGATAGATTAAGGAAAAAAAGCAACATATTGAATATAAACTAGTCTTGAAGCTTTATCAATTATTAACCAATTATTTATAGGATGTGGCCCAATATGATCAAGTACAATCCTCAAGGTCCATCTGATTCAAAATTATATAGCCTTGTTGTAAGACAGTTCACACATAGCTTATCTGATCATCTCACAGGACTATGAGGGCCAATTTTGAAAACATGAAAACGTTGCTTGTGATAAAGAACTGTTGCAAGTTGTGGTTATTGTTATCCCACTTAATAAGCCAGCTGCTTTACCCATTGAAAGCATTTCCATGAGTCAACGCGGTAATTACTTCAACTTTTGACTTCATTTCCCGTAGGCAGACAGGGCTTTGAAGAATGAGGATGTCTTTCCTTACACGTATAACAGAAATTTATCAGTCAATTTACATAAACATGTTTGCTAATAAGATAAATAAAAGAACAGTGTAGCTTATTGTGAGAATTATTAATAAACTAACTTCGTTGAATGTAACGTAGAATTTAACAAATATACAATTGTGTGTATTAATGTCTTCTGTTTGCTTTCTTTAAAAACAACCATTTCCTCTTATTCTCAGGGTTTAGGGAATCCTAAATTGTGCTATCACTGTTAACCCCATGTCCAGCTACAAGCTTTCACTCAGAAAACAAGAGTATTAACTAAACCCAGTAAGGTCCTTGGGTCTGTCAGCAACCACTTATTAAAAATTAAAGAATATCAGTATGTGATCCAACAGTAGTCAGTTTAGCCTAGAACCAAAGCAAGAGAGACAATAAAGTTAAATGAATAAGAATATCAACTCCAGGCTCATACAGGCCTGGGTTCAAATCCAAGCTTTTCTATGTAGTTATTTGTCAAAGCACAAGTTATTGAAATCCTTGGTTCCCACGTCTGGAAAGTGAGTATAATAAGAATGCTTATTGATAGAATCAGATAACACATAAAAATGTTCGATAGGAGATAAAGCCCCAGACCATTGACACAGAAAATTGTCAACATTTTTATTAATTCCTGTTTTACAATGAACAGGACTGATAAGTACTTTTACTGATAAGCTCTTTGAGTCATTCTCTTATTAAGATAAGTATGTAAATTTTTATTTGGTCACAGTGTAGGTATACTTATTTTTTAATACATAGCACTTTAAATGCCTTTTATAATCCCTCAGTAGCTCTCAGACCCATAGGAGTCCACTTCTACTTCAGGCAGCTTCTTTATGCAAAGAAAATCTAATAAACTCTATATTGTTCTATACTAATCTATATTAATGATTAAACTATTCTTAAACATTCCACTTTTTTTTTTTTTTTTTTTGGAATTCTAACAGCAATACACTTTTAGAATTAAAATGCTCATTAGATACAAACAAACCAGCCCTTTCTGGTTTCAGATAAAAGGATTTTCCAAAATTAGCATTAAAATGTTGACAGTGGAGAATACAATGTCTTCAAGGTTTACGATTTTAAGTTATTTAAAAGGCAATTGTCCTGAACTGGGCCCTAGAACAGGAAAAGGGCAGTAACGGAAGAACTAGGGAATTATGAATAAAGCCTGGAGTTTCATTAATAGTAATATTCCAATGTTCATTTCACAGATTTTACAAATGTGTTCAGGGTTACATAGGATGTAACCATTAGGGGGAGCTAGGTGAGGAGTATGCAAGAACTCCCTATGCCATCTGTGCAACTTCTCTGCAAATCTAAGGTTAGGCAAAATTAAAACTTTATTTAAAAATAATAATAATTGTTCTGTTTCTGCTACCAAAAAGACAGCCATCCCAGCTTCATCACTGACTAGCCATGTGCCCTTGAGCAAACCACACAGCCTCTGTGTTCTCTCCTATAAAGTAGGGACAGTAACACTTGTTCAAGCTGCCTCACTTACAAGAGTCCAATAAGACAGTTAATACGAAAATGACTGGCAAAGCACAGAGTTTTAAAAATGTGATATGGTGAGGTTGGTATTATTTTCAAGCAGTGACTACACACAGAAAGTGAGCTGGAAAACTGAATCGCCTTAAGAACAAATTATGTTTTTAAAATTTTGTTGTTGTTGTTAAAATTATACTAATTGCTAAAATTGCAATGAAACTGTTTCCATTCATATAATCCTTTTGGAAAACACTTTAGTAAATATTTCTGACTCATAAACACATTTGTATATTGTATGCTGGTTACCCCAACTCTAAACAATTATTCTAAAAGTGAAATGAAGTGGAGGAAGTTTTATAACAAAAGGTGATGCAGTATCATTTATAAAACATAAAATTTTAGAAATGTCTAAAATGTTTAAAAACAGTAAGATGTCTATGTAAACCAGGCTACTTCAAATTAATATTGTGAATAAAATGCTAATTAAGAACATAAAGACACAGACGATGAAGTATTTTTACAATATGTTAAACGAAAAAAAACAAAAGAAAAATTGTAATACTCTTGCCCATTTGTATAGATATTTTAATATAATTTTAAAATCTAGAAGGGAACATATGAAAATGATAGAGATTTTTTTCTTTTCTAATTTGGGTTTTAATATGTATCTTTACATAATCATATGAATATTGAAAATTTTTATTTTTAACTAAGGTTAAACCCAAAATACCAAATTCACATCAAATAAACAGTTCAGAAAAAGGAGGTGGTATTTGGGGATAATTTTATTATTTATTCAATATAATTTGTTTTTACTGATGGAATTATCATACTAACATAATATGGGTTAGACTGTTAAACTGAAAACTTAAAATTGTCTTATAGCTGCTGCCATTGAGTCGATTCTGACTCATAGCAACCCTATAGAACAGAGTAGAACTGCCCTGTAGAGTTTCCAAGGAGCACCTGGTGGATTCGAACTGCCGACCTTTTAGTCAGCAGACGTAGCTCTTAATCACTGTGCCACCAGGGTTTCCAAAAATTATCATATAACTTTCCATAAATCGCCATACCATGAGGTCCAGGTTTACCCAGCCCTTATACTCACATTGGTTCCCTGTTGGTGCAGTGGTTAAGAGCTATGGCTGCTAACCAAAAGATCAGCAGTTTGAATCCATCACCTGTTCCTTGGAAACCCTATGGGGCAGTTCTTCTCCGTTCTACAGAGTCGCTATGAGTCAGAACCGATATGATGGCACCTAACAACAACAACAACATATGCACATTGATATCAATTTTAAATTCATGTTTCCATCTTAGGAAGCAGCTTATTCTGCGCATATTTCTCCTAGAAGATTCCATGGTCTTTCCTTTCTTGATAGCCATACACTGTACCAAGCATTGCTTAGGTTTCTCTCAAGGCAAGGTGTGAACCGTGGACTCTGAGGCATCTCCTGGGGCTGTGACCTTGCAAGTTTACCTCCCCGCCCCCCCCCACTAGCCCCCTTCCTATTAGTGTTAATAGGAAACAGCAAAATTAATTATAATGCCAATCTTTCTGAAAACAATAGAAGCTTCTGTTTCGACCTTGAAGTGTATATAACATTCAAATACATATGCAAGAAATAGTAATGTCATTATAAGTAGTGTTTTTGTTACTGTCTTTCAAGCAATGAAGATATAAATGTATATTTTAGAATAATTTATATACATATATATGTGCCTAGCAGTCACACTGGCATATGTGTATGTATTTCTATATAAATATGGTTATTATAAATTAAAAGAATAAATTTAAATCCTTTTCTTAATTACTCTCCCAGTTAAGTTCCTTTGTCCACTGCGTTTTTGATCCAGGGTTATTATTAAGATCTACTTCAACAACACTTATATTTTATTGTCTACCTAAGCATATTCCCTTCTCTGACAACCTGAGAAACCTCTTCTCTTCACATTAGATGCTTTTCACTCCCTCAATGCTGTTCTCTAAACATCTCGTCTTATAATTTTCCTATTTCTGGAATTAAAAGATAATTCCCTGTTTCCACCTGTGTCTGTCCTGTCAGATGCCTGATCTTCTTTAGTCCTCTTAACAGCTTAGCTCATTTCAGGAAAGAGACACAGGTCACCCCAAATAGCACTACAGCAGTTCAGAGCTTCAGTCATTTAAACATTCTTGAACAATTCTGAGACAGAAACCTAACACTACTTATGGCATAAAACACACTTGTGAAAACTTCAAGTCAGAAGACTCTGCTCTGTGATTTGAGTAAATCTCTCTTTCTTACTCTTAGTGCCCTACCTTGTAAAATTTGTAGAAAAATTAAAGCCTATATTATTGGCACAGTTGTTAAAAGCTACTATGAGCTGTGGCTGCTAACCAAAAAAGGTCAGCAATTTGAATCCACCAGGTGCTCCTTGGAAACCCTATAGGGCAGTCCTACTCTGTCCCATAGGGTCAATATGTGTTGAAATTGACTTGACTGCAGTGGGTGTTTTCCTGGTTGCACAGCAGTTAAAGGATCAACTGCTAACCAAGCAACACTCCAGGTACCATGCTCCTGCAGCAGTATTCTTTATAGTCTCAGAAAATTCTGCTTTTCAATCTAAAACACCAAGCTAGGGAGCGTGTTTGGGGATAAATGATAAATAAGAATATATTCAGAAAGAATAAACTAAAATGCCATACAGAGAAAAAAAAAAAGTTTTGAGAGAGCTAGGACAAAATATGTACCTGTAGCACTCCTAAGTTATTTGGATTTAACTTGAAGATGACAAGCTAAAAATAGATCTAATTTCTTAATACATTAATTAATTGGTACTTCTAACCCAGAAAAAGGTTTGTGTTACTTTACCCATCCTATTGCCTCCTAGTCGACTCTGACTCATAGTGACCCTATAGGACAGGATGGAACTGCCCCATAGAGTTTCCAAGGAGTGCCTGGTGGATTCGAACTGCCAACTTTTTGGTTAGCAGCTGTAGCACTTAACCACTATGCCACCAGGGTTTCCTGTATTACATTAGCTGCTATTTATTGAGCATTTATCATGCATCGCTTCATATATTTCCACAAACCTTGCTAACATCATTATTCCTTTTAAAGATGAGGTATCTAAGAATCAGAAAGATGTCACTAGCCCAAGTGTATGCTTCATTGATCAACCCACGTATTATACATGGTAGTCTGACTTCTACACTCACCCTGTTAAGCACTACATCACACATTGACAATCCCTCAGAAAATGCAAAAATGTGACTTATAAACCTCACCATGAACGAATCCCTTGAAAATTCTGTGATGGCAACCTCCTATTCTTTATCGAGAAAACTCCATTCAGTGGCTGGATAAAATATGAATATTGTTTCCAAATCTGACTTCTACACCTCAGAGAGAGAGAAAGAGTTTTACAGGCACTCAAGGTGAACAATGTTCCCACTGCTTCTCCCGTGCTGCCTTCAGAAAGTTCTCAGGAAACAAAAACGAAGAAGCAAAAGATTCCTTCTTTAGTTCCAACTGGAATTTAAAGAGGTTTCCCTGAGAGGACATGAACCTGTAGAACTGCCTCTCATTTTCCCACAGGGTTTGAATATTTCCCATCATTATAATTCTCCAAGACATGGTTTTATGTGGTTGGATTTTTTAAGTGTTTGCAAAACTTTTATAGCCCTGAACAATTAGGTTATTTTTTTCTCCTTTTTTAAATGCTTCTGAGTTTCTCTTTGGAGATGCTTTCACTTCCCTTTATGTTCAGGAATTGAACACTATGTACGCTGGGATGGAAACACCTATGTTCTTACTAAATGCAAGAGCTGAGTTCTGGGACAAGGCACAGCATCAATCCATGAGCATGGCATGTGTTGTCTTGGGCAGGGGTAGCAATTAGTGCTTATTAAAGAATATAATATTTTGTAGATATGCAAAAACATATAGATTAATCCAAATATTATTTTTTCTTTCAATACTTGATCTCAATATCCCATGACTTTGAAGCTAACAGTCTAATTTCTGTCCTTGAGTGGTACAAATGGTGAATGCACTCAGCTACTAACCAAAAAGTTGGAAGATCAAGTCCAATTCCAGGTACTTCAGAAGAAAGACCTGACCAACTACTTCCAAAAAATCGGTTCCGGAAAACCCTATGGAGCACAATTCTACTCTGACACATATGGGGTCCCCGAGAGTCAAAGCCAACTTGATAGCAACTGTGTCTGTTTTTGAAGATCTTTTCTCTTGTCATTTATTTGAAAAGAATGAATAACAGTAGTGTTTACTCGGATGGAATGTAGCATAACGACTGCACTTTGAGGGAAAACCTGGAGGTGGCCCATCAGGCCTCTTCAGAAAGGCTCCAAACAAAACATTAGTTGCTCCATACAATCTTTAAACACTTTACTTATTTATATTGCTAGTCACACCCCACAGAAGCTGTAAAATTGAAGTGATTCATCAGAAAAGTGAATGCCCAGAAGCACCTTCATGCCAATCATCTATGGGCTTAAAGAACAAATGTTGCTTTCTTTTTATTAAAAGTTTAGATGTTTGCCCTGATCAGAAGATTTAGTTAACATGGGCCACACTCCTTGTGATTCTAGGACAGAAATCCCCAGAAAACTGCCTGGCACATGGCATGGAGCCTGTGGAAAAATTGGCTGATCTCACTGGGTACCAGCAAGAGGGACACTCAGGGTAAAGGATGCCTTCCCCCACTCTCAAAAACCTCAGGGCAGAAGTAGCACCACTGTCAGGACATGGACAGATGAGAGCTGATAAGGGCCAACACACACTCGGCCCAATGCCAAAGAGCAAAAGTGGACCATTTTTATCCCAGAGCCTTGAACCTGTGCTGTGTAACCCAAAGCCAGGGTGTCAGCACCGCTCTGGTAACCCAATGTAGTGCAATCTTGTGAAAAAAAATAAAGATCCAGCCTGCTGAAACCAATTATTTGCCAAACTACTCAAGTGGAACTATGGACCTAGCCACAAGACCAGGCATAACTTCATCTGGCCTGAATGAGAGCTTCTGAAATCTTCAGGCTGACCTCATGGATGGCATAAAAAAAAAAAAAAAAAAATGGGATAGAGTATGAATAAAAACAACAACAAAAAAAAAACCTGTTGCCGTTGAGTATATTCCGACTCACAGCGACCTTACAGGACAGAGTAGAGCTGTCCCATAGAGCTTCCAAGGAGCGCCTGGTGGATTCGAACTGCCAACATTTTGGTTAGCCGCTGTAGCACTTAACCACTGTGCCACCAGGGTTTCTGGGGTATGAATAAGTAACGTGAAAAGGAGAAATAGGGAGGGACCCTTGCAGTCAGGTCCGAGATGGTGTGCCCCACCGGGAAGTCACCATGGACTTCCCAATACCAGGAGCTAGAGAACTTAGAATATTATGCAGAAGATACTCCAAAGTGTGGAAGCTAGGACAGGGTTCTGTTTTTCCAGGTCTAAAGATAGTGCTGTCTAAAATATTAGCTCTTCAAATCTATGAACATGAAATGAGAGTTTAAGCTTTCAGGACCTTCACTTGGTGATGTGGCACACTCCAAATGAGAAGAAATATCTGCAAACAACATCTATTAATAATCAGAACGTGGGCATCGTGCTTGGTAAAGTAGAGGGTCAGTGAAAAAGAGGAAGGCCCTCAACCAGATGGGTTGACACAGTGGCTGCAATAATGGGATCAAGCATAAGAATCATCACGAGAATGGTGTAGGACCAGGCAGTGTTTTGTTCTGTTGTACATAGGGTTGTTATGAGTGGGAACCAACTCAATGGCACCTAACAACAACAAGTGCCTTTCAATATTTTGCCCATAGAAGCCTTCAAAATTGCAGCTTGAGACTTGAAATTTTTCTTCATTTCTTTCAGCTTGAGCAACGCCAAGCGCTTTCTTCCCTTTTGGTTTTCTTTGAACATTTCATTATAATGCATTATTTGTCTTCTGCTTCCTTTTTTTTTTCCACTGTCTTTTTAACAACCTTTTCCTTTCTTCATGCATGATATCCTGGATGTTGTCCCACAACTCATCTGGTCTTCAGTCATTAGTATTTAATGTGTCAAGCCTATTCTTGAGACTGTCTCCAAATTCAGGTGAGATCAGAAACCCTGGTGGCATAGTGGTTAAGTGCTACAGCTGCTAACCAAAAGGTCGGCAGTTTGAATCTGCCAGGTGCTGCTTCTAAACTCTGCAGGACAGTTCTACTCTGTCCTATAGGGTCACTATGAGTCAGAATCGACTCAACGGCAGTGGTTTTTTTTATATATATACATATACTCCAGATTGCAGTTTAAGATGTGCTTGGAAATCATGCCTACTTCCCCAAATATTTCTTCATAAATATGAGGTGAAATAGGTCCTTAACATGAATTAATTCATTCCCTATAAAGCAATAAAGGCCTTTAGAAAAGTGTCTACCTGTATGCTTAGCAAACAATAAGTATACATTAAGTGTTCGGTTGATTTTTTTTTTAATTTATTCTTTTAAAATGAAAACAGAAGCTTATAAAAATAATAATACCTACTTCAGAGTGTTGTGCTGATGACAAAGTAAAATAGTGCAAGGAAAGCAATTGTTCAGTGGCTAGTGCCCAGGATACAGTCCATGTTAGGTCTTATTATCCCTATCTTACTACTAGCAGACTTAGGCTTTGAAACGTTGAGTTCAAAAACATCAACAAAATGTGGGTCTGGGACTTTCCTGTTCCAAACCCCAGGTCCATGCCATCTGATCAATAAGGAAATGGGTGAGAATATTTCTTTTCTAAGGAGAACGTCACAGCAAGGATGGCCTTTCTACAGTTTCTACCCACCTCTTAAGGTTAAAACTTCTGATTTTTTGTTCATGTATAAATGAGACACATCAGGGAAAGAAACTACAAATGATGTGTAATCAGAAAGGAATGACCCCATATATGCATACACATACCCAATTTTTGACAACAACCGTATAGGTAAGGAATAGAAACAACATGTTGGATATAAGCCAGTCTTAAGGCTTTTTTAATTGTTAACCTATTATTTAGACAATGTGACCCAGTGTGATCCTGTGCAGCTCCTTGAGGTATATCAGTTTCAAAATTATATAACTTTATTGTAAAATAATTCATACATAGCTTTGCTGATCATCTCACAGGATTGTGATGAGGGCCAATTTTGAAACTGTGAAAATGTTGCTTATGATAAGGAACTGTTGCAAATTGTGGTTATTACTATCCCACTTAATAAGCCAGCTGCTTGATCCATTGAAAGCATTTCCATGAGTCAACCAGATAATTAATTCAACTTTTGACTTCATTTTCCATAAGTAGACACAGCATTGAAGGATGAGTGTGTCCTCACCTGTATCTGTAACAGAAATTAATCACTGAAATTGTTTACATAATAATGTTTGCTAAAGAGATGAATAAGAGAAAAGTAGGGCTTATTGTGAAAATTATCAATAAACTGACTTTGTTGAATGCAATTTAGAATCAACAAATAAAACTAACAAATATACAATTGTATAAATTAATACCTTCTGTTTGCTCACTTTAAAACAACTATTTTCTTATGTTCCCAGGGGCCTAAGCAATCCTAAATTGTGCCACCACTATTAACTTCATATCCAGCTACAAGCTGTCACCCAGGAAACAAGAGTATACAACACACTTAATAAGGTCCTTGGGCCTGTCAACAACCATTTGTTAAAAATAAAAGAATGGGATTTCCAGCCAACACGGCACCATAGACAGAAGCACCACGCCGTCCCTCCACAGCAAAGATCCGAAAAAGCTAAACAAAACGGAGGCAAACGTCAGTCCTGAAACCTGAAGTGTCAGATGAAGAGATAAAGAACTCAGCCAAGCACCAAATGAAATAAGAAATAGAATAGAGCGAGGACAGATGTGTGCGGAGAACCCCTACCAGCTAACACAGCACAGATTCACCATCTTGGACTCCTATCAGGGACCAGCAGACAGGGAGCACAGGAAAGCAGCCTCATGGAGCCCCCAGCAGGAGACAGAGCACCTGGTAACCAGCAATATACTCATTCCTGCCCCCATTCTCTCCCTGCTACTCTACCTCCATGCTTCCCGGCTGGCAGCTGTGGCTCAGCCAGCCAGGAAGTGCAGCATCCATGTCACTTGGATTTGCCCCACCCAAATCAGAGATGCGTGGGCAAGGAGTACAGGAAAGCAGCTTCACAAATTTCCCAGCAGGAGACAGAACACCTGGTAACCAGCGATGTAAGTTTTCCTAATTCCTACCCTTCTTCCACCCTCCTGGCCTTCTCTGCTTCCTGTCAGCTGTATTCTCTTGGCCTGGAGGCAACTGCTTCAGCCCTAGGCCACTTGAGTGCCATTTGTCTGTTGCGGATGTTACTTTTTCCATTTCTTTTGGTTTCTTCTCTGCCTCCCATTACCTCCCCCTGTTTTCTCGCAAGCAGCTGGCTCTGCGTGCCATCTTTGCTTCCTCTTGAAAGGCTTTGAAACAGTACTTGACTGGGGAACCACTCCCCCAACACGCAGCACCATGCTAGTGGAATCCCCAAGGCTTTTGTTGTTGTCATTGTTGTTGTGCTTTGTTTTGCTTTGTCCTGTTTGTTTATTTGTTTTCTTTTTCTTTTTGCAGCTTGGAAGCCCCTTCTGCCTAGGCTGCACTGCACAGCTTAGGAGCTAGTCCCCCAATCTGCACTGCTGCATAGGTGGGATTCCTGGGGGCATTTCTTTTTTCCTTTTTCTCTTTTTTCCTTTCTATCTTTCTTCATTTCTCAGTTCTCATCTCTATATACTTACCTTCTTTTCCTGTCTCCTGAGTAACACCTGGTGCTGTGTAACATCTGCATCCCCCCAAGCCAGGCTATATGGTGAACCTGGGAGCCACTTTCCCAGTTTTTGCAGCCATGCCAGTGGGACCCTGGGGCTTTTCATTTCTTTCTTCCAAATCTTTATCTAGTTATTTTTTTCTTTTTCCCTTTTTTTTTCATTTTGTTTTTGTCCATCTCTTAGTTTCTCATCTCTCCACTCTAACGGCAAGCTCTCTTAGCCCTCTTTTCTTATTTCTTTGCCTGTTTTTGGCTTCTATTTCTCTCTCCCATCTCTCCTCTTCCCCAAACCCATATTAGCTCCACACATCACAACCTCCCCCCTTCTTCCTGCCTACCAACATTGCGCACTGAACATCACACCCTTGAGCAGCACAGACATGGCCTACCACAACCTGACCAGCACTGATTCTGACCCACCCTGTGGGCCCTAGTATGTGACACAAACAACCCTTCCCAGCCCCTTCCCTTCAGCTGGACCTGCCTTGCTGCACCATAGCTGAGTGACTGACCCTACCCATTGGACAAGGAAGTAAAAAGTATCGTGACCACAGACAAGTAAACAACAAAGAATGCACAGCCCACCTGCTTAGACATAACAAAATAAAACAAAAAGCAGGATTAAAAAAACAGATCTACAATCAATAAATGAAAAAAATACCTACCGAATGTCCCAAAGACAGCATACAATTTCAAAACATATTAAAAAAAGGCATCTAAAAAAAAAAAAAACACCAGATTACTTTTCAGTAGAAGAAAAGACACTAGAACTACCTAATAAGGAATTTAAATCTCTAACATTCAGAGCTGTTGAAGAGTTAAAACAAAAAGCAGACAAAAATGAGGAAAAAATAGACAAATTCATGGAAAAGGCAGACAAATTCATGGAAAATACAGACAAAAAAATGGAAGAGTTCAGGAAAATAAAACAGGAAAAAAATTTCAAAATAAATTCACAGCAAGAAGTCATACAAAAACAACAGTTAGAAATCCAAAAGGTAAAAAACAAGATTTTAAAAATGGACAATGTCATAGAAGGGCTGAGGAACAGGTTTGAAATGATGGAAGACCGTATCAGCAAAATTGAAAACAATGCTTGGCTACAACTGTGTTTGAGGAAAAATCAAAAAACAATGAAGAAACTGAAAATTGTGTGGGATACAATCAAAAGCAAAAATTTGCAAGGGATCGGAGTTCCAGAACAGGGGAAAAAACGGAAAACACAGAAAAGATCATTGAAGAACTGCTAACAGAAAACTTCCCTAATAAGAAAGATAAAAAGCTGACCATCCAAGAAGCTCAACATACCTCATCTAGGATAGACCCCAAAAGAAAATCACCAAGGCATATCATAATCACACGCGCAAAAACCAAAGACAAGGAAAAATCCTGAGAGCAGCTTGAGAAAAACAAAAGGTCACATACAAAGGAGAAACAATAAGACTAAACTCTGATTATTCAGCAGAAACCATGCAGGCAAGGAGACAATGGGATGACATAAATAGAACCTTGAAAGAAAAAGAATTGCCAACCAAGAATACTATACCTTGCAAAACTCTCATTCAAATATGATGATGAAATTAGAACGGTCCCAGATAAGCAGAAATTAAGGAAATATGTAAAAACCAAAACAAACTTACAGGAATTATTAAAGAGAGTCCTTCTGTCTGAGAACAAACAACATCAGGCCACAACCTGAATGTGGGATACAAGGTTGTACCAGCCAGATACCAAATTAGGAAATGAACTCTCAAGGAACATACAAAACCAAAAGAATTACAACAGGGAACAAGAGAGGTTAATTTGTAAATGACAACATCAGAACGATAAAAGAGGAATAAGCGGGATAGGTATAGAACTTTCTACTGGAGAGGAAGGCAAGCTGATACCAAGTAATAATAGACTGGTTCAAACCTATGGAGATAATGGTAAATTTCAAGGTAACAACAATGAAAGTTTTGAAGATCATTCAAAAATGGCTGCAGCAGTATATTGACAAGCCACTGCTAGAAATTCAGGCTGGTTTCAGAAGAGGACATGGAACCAGGGGTATCATTGCTGATGTTGGATGGATCCTGGCTGAAAGCAGAGAATACCAGAAGGATGTTTACCTGTGTTTTATTGACTATGCAAAGGCATTCAACTGTGTGGATCATAACAAACTATGGATAACACTGCGAAGAATGGGAATTCCAGAACAATTAATTGTGCTCATGAGGAACCTTAGTTGTTCAGACAGAACAAGGGGATACTGATTTGTTTAAAGTCAGGAAAGGTGTACGTCAAGGCTGTATTCTTTCACCATACCTATTTAATTTGTATGATGAGCAAATAATCCAAGAAGCTGGACTACATGAAGAAGAGCGGGTCATCAGGATTGGAGGAAGACTCATTAACAACCTGTGTTATGCAGATGACATAACACTGCTTGCTGAAAATGAAGAGGACTTGAAGCACTTACTAATAAAGATCAAAGACCACAGCCTTCAGTATGGATTGCACCCCAACATAAAGAAAACAAAAACTCTCACAACTGGACCAATGACCAACATCATGATAAATGGAGAAAAGATTGAAGTTGTCAAGGATTTCATTTTACTTGGATCCACAATCAACAGCCATGGAAGCAGCAGTCAAGAAATCAAAAGACGCATTGCATTGGGCAAAAATCTGCTGCAAAGGACCTCTTCAAAGTGTTGAAGAGCAAAGACGTCACCTTGAAGACTAAGGTGTGCCTGACCCAAAACATGGTATTTTCAATCACTGCATATGCATGTGAAAGCTGGACGATGAACAAGGAAGATCGAAGGAGAATTGACGCCTTCGAATTGTGGTGTAGGCAAAGAATATTGAATATACCATGGACTGCAAAAAGGACAAACAAATCTGTCTTAGAAGTACAACCAGAATGCTCCTTAGAAGCACAGATGGCGAGACTGCATCTTACATACTTTGGACATGTTGTCAGGAGGCATCAGTCCCTGGAGAAGGACGTCATGCTTGGCAGAGTACAGGGGTCAGCAGAAAAGAGGAAGACCCTCAATGAGGTGGATTGACACAGTGGCTGCAACAATGGGCTCAAGCATAACAATGATTGTAAGGATGGCTCCGGACCAGGCAGTGTTTCCTTCTGTTGTTCATGGGATCGCTACGAGTCGGAACTGACTCAATGGCACCTAACAACAACAACAAGGGTAGTGCTGTCTAAAATATCAATTTCTTTAAATTTATGCACATAAAGTGCATAAATTAAGCCATTTGGAGAGTTGGGGAAGGAAACGTGCTCCACACAAAGGGAACGTACAGCCTATGAATGTACAGGCCCTATGGCAAAAGTGTACCTCATCGGTAAGTGGAACAGAAAGGGACCACATGGACTGGAGAATCTGTGAGGGTCAGCCACGAGAGAGGAGTTTAGAGAGGCAGGAGGGTAACAAGATTACTGCTGCCTGATCTTTAGCAAATGTAAAGTTTTAACTTTTACCCTGAGAGACATGGAGTGCCATCGTGGTAGAGTCGTGATATGACCTTACTTATTATGGGTTTAAAGGTACAGTGGTTAAGAGTCTGGCTGCTAACCAGAAGGCCGGCAGTTCAAATCCACCAGCCACTCCTTGGAAACCCTACGGAGCAGTTCTACTCTGTCCTATAGGGACGTTATAAGCTGGAATCAACTCGATGGCAATGGTTTTGGTTTTGGTTCCAGTTGCTGTGCTGAGGATAGACTACTGGAGTAGAGTATAATAGGTAAAAGCACCGAGACTATGTGAGAGACAATTCTAATTATCCAGGTGAAAGATGGTGGTGGCTAGGAATTAGGTGACAGCTCCAAAAATGACAAGAAATTCTTGAATTTGGGATATATGTTAAAGTTAAAGCCAACAGGATTTTCGAATAGAGTTGATGTAGGGAATGAGAAAAAAAATAAACCAAATGTGCCATCAGTCAAGATGGAGGATGATGTGAGTGGAGTCAATTTGGGGATGAGAGCAGAACCAGGCATCCAGCTTTGGATTTGTTCAGTATATCTATTTGTAATTTAGTTGACAATACCATGGAAGCAATTGGAATTCCAGGTTTCAATCTCAAGGAAGCAGTCTGAGTGGAGATATTTGGGAATTTTTGTCCTGTAGAGAGTATAGGAAGGAAAGAGAGGGGTAGATCAGTTAGGTTAAATTCTGGTAACGGATTTAATAAGATGAGAAATGAATAACTAATTTAAATTGAACGATTCAGAGGCCTGTGGTGATCTTGAGAAGAGGATTTTTAGAAAGTATTAAGTGTTGAAGTGTAACTGAAGGGGATTAAAGAGAATAGAACGAGAGAAATAGAAGACACATTATGGCGATATTTTGAGTTTTGCTGCTAAAAAAGGGAGAATGGAATGGGATATTATTAGATGTTGAAAGAAGTAGAGTCAAGGAAAGATTTTTTTGTTTTTGTTTTTTTAACAATGAGAGAGGTAACAGATTCCTCTCTTTAGTGATTTCTTTTGATTATCATAGTCTAAAAAAAAAAAATTTTTTTTTTTTTTTAAGCAAGCATAAAATTCAACTCTCTTTAATTTATGTGTAAGAATACTGAGCTGCCAGTTCTGAGATGGTGAGTGATGTGAGGGTGGAAATAGCATATCCTGATCTAACCTCCATGTTAGTATTTTCTTGTTTCATTAAATACCTTTCTGTTTTGAAAGGTCCATTCCCTGTAAAGTTCTTGTTTAACTTCAATATATTTCTTCTTGAAGTTTTTTTTTTTTTTTTTTTAAGTTCAATGTTTTATTTTTCTTCAGTAATCACCACCAACCTGGTCCATGAATTCCTTATGACTTTTTCACTTTCTTATTCCTGGAAGTGTAAATCATAGGATTGGGGAGGGCAGTTGCTGTTGTCCTTAGGTGCTGTCGGGTCATTTCCAACTCTTAATAACCCTACGTACAAATGAATGAAACACTACATGGTCCTGCACCATCCTCACAATAGTCACTATGTTTGAGCCCATTGTTGCAGCAACTGTGTCAATTGATCTTGTCATCAAGGGTCTTCATCTTTTTTGATGACCCACTACCTTGTGAAGCGTAAAGTCCTTATACAGGGACTGGCTGTTCTTGATAACATGTCCACAAGATGAAGTACACGAGACGAAGTCTCACCATCCTCCTTTCGAAGGAGCACTCTGACTTACTTCTTCCAAGACAGACTTCTTCATTCTTCTGGAAGTCCATGGTATATTCAATATTCTTCACCAACACCAGAATTCAAATGCTTCCATTCTTCCTCAGTCTTCCTTATTCATTATCCAGCTTTCACCTGCATATAAGGCAACTGAAAACACCATGGTTTGGGTTAGGCACACCGTAGTCCTCGAAGTGAAATCGTTGCTTTATAACACTTTAAAGATGTCTTTTGCAGCAGATTTGCCCAATGAAATATGTTATTTGGTTTCTCGACTTTTGCTTCCACGGTCACTGATTTTGTATCCAAGGAAAATGAAATCCTGGACAACTTCAACATTT
Source organism: Loxodonta africana (assembly GCF_030014295.1). NCBI lineage: Eukaryota > Metazoa > Chordata > Mammalia > Proboscidea > Elephantidae > Loxodonta > Loxodonta africana. Next base: position 489,888 of record NW_026974869.1, on the reverse strand, counting down.
TCTCCGTTTATCACAATTTTGCTTATTTGTCCAGTTGTGAGGGTTTCTGTTGTCTTTCTGTTGAAGTGCAATCCATAGGGAAGGCTGTAGCCTTTGATCTTCATCAGTAAGAGCTTCAAGTCCTCTTCACTTTCAGCATGTGAAGTTGTGTCATCTGTATATCACAGGTTGTTAATGAATCTTCCTCCAATGCTGATGCTGCATTCTTCTTCTTATACTCCAACTTCTTGAATTATATGCCCAGCCTACAGGTTAAAAGAGTACGGTCAAAGCATGCATGTCTGACATACATCTTTCCTGACTTTACACCACCACAGTATGCCCTTGTTATGTTTGAAGAACTGCCTCTTGGTCCATGTACAGGTTATGCATGATCAAAATTCAGTACTCTGAAGTTTCCATTCTTCATGGGGCAGTTAGGATGGTGTAAAACATGGCCACCATCTTGTTGAATGAGAAAGCTGATGAAGGTCATGTGTACACAAGTATGCATAGGACAAGGAACAAAACCATGATGGTATTGTGAGATCCACAGGTGAAGAGAAATTTCCTCTGACCTTCAGAGCTATGAGCTCACAGCAAAAGCAAGATAACACAATAGGAGATAAGCAACAAGGAGAAGTTTATGATGCAGATAAACCCATTATTGACAACCACCAAAAGGGAAAAAAAACAAAACAAAACAAAACATGAGCTTCAGAGCAGACAAGCTCAAATAATGCATACAAATCACATATAAAGTGATCAGTGACATTGGGGCCACAGAAGGGCAGGTTGAAAATAAAGAGAATTTGTATAACAAAATACAAGAAGCCCTCTGTCCAGGCTACTCCCATCAGAATGCCACAGAGCCTCCAGCTCATGATAGAAGGGTAGTGCAATGGTTTGCAAATGACCATATAGTGGTCATAGGCCATAGTAGTGAGGATAATCACCTTCACTCCCCATCTACCGCAGAGACTGAAAGATAATGACATAAACAGATATACACACATTGCTTCTTTATTAACAATAGCAAATAAATGGAAATAACAGAAGTGACCATCAATAGATCAATGGAAAAACAAATTGTGATACATAAATACAATGGAATACTATGCAGCAATAAAGAACAATGATGAGTCTGCAAAATATAACATGGATGGACCTGGAAGACATAATGCTAAGTGAGATGAGTCAAAAGCATAAGGACAAATATTGGAGGATCCCTCATTTTTAAGATAAGACTAGATACGTAAAGAAAGAACAATGTTCATTATTGATTACCAGGGACAGGATGGGGGAGGGAGCATGCTTCATAATGTAGAAATTTGTTGTTTATTTTTGGTGATGGGAAAAGTGGCACCAAATGTGCATGTAGTGAGCACGGCACAACCAAAGTAAAACGAGTGTTTGAGCACATATGGTTGTGTATAAGCATATTGTTATGTGGACTGGTACAGGTATGTACATAAGTGAGAACAAAGGAAAGAGTAGAACTGTCCCATACAGGTTCCAGTGAGCACCTGGTGGATTTGAACTGCCAGCCTTTTGGTTAGCAGTCATAGTTCTTAACTATTACACCACCAGGGTTTCCCAGGTACCTATAGGTATTTGTAAATACAAATATGTGGAGGCAGGCACATATATTCATAAAGACACAAATACTGATACTCTTCAGTGTTGTAGAGAAACAATTTTCACGAACACCTTCTGCAACAAAGAGATTTTTGTTGTGATGTATCAGAAAACAAAGATAGGAAACTGACTGCAAGCACTCAGGGTACAAACAGACCAAAATCCTAAGAAGTACAATCTATAAGTGCTTTTTATACAATTTTGGCAGGTGCTGATTTATTATGAGTAAATGACTTATAGACTATGATTGGTTAAAGTAAAGACAAATAATTAAAATCATGGTTGGGTGACCTTGTTTTTCTTTTCTAACAATTTGTTTTCTTGGCTCAGAGATTCCGAGTCTGTCATGTGATTTTTGGTTTTGTTTTGAATTTGTTATGTGGGTTTCGTATGATATTGGGTAGATCTTCAACTAGCTTCCTAGGGTAAACTGTTTAGTTTTTGTACCCATGTCCACTGACCATTGATCCAGTTAGAGAACTCTGTCCCACTTTTTTGATGCAGTTTACCCCTATTGTTCTAAGCTTTTCAGATTCTGAGAAACAAGCTGGCCTTTTGTGGTTATCAATCAATCCCACCTTTTCATCACTGATTACTGTAAGTACATCAATGATCACAAGATGATGCTTGGACTTTGCTGGGCTCCTGGAAGTCCACCATGGCAGGTGGTTTAAACTCAAAGTCTGGTTTTCATCAGATACCATCTGGTTCTTCACCAGGGTCATTAAGTGAGGATTACATCTCTGTTGATCATATAGCGAATGTGGGCAGAATCAATATACATTACTGGTATAGGAATTGGACATGCTCTAGGGTGCTGGCATTTATTAATTTCAGTGACCACACATTTGAACAAATTTTAGATCAAGCCAATTAATATTATTATTAAATGTCTTGCAGCAGTGAGTGAGCCCAAGATCCTATCCTTTGGGATAGCCACCCGAATAAATCTGAGGTTTCACCAAACCTATTAAATCTGTATACTGAGCAAATAATCCAAGAAGCTAGGCTATATGAAGAAGAATGGGGCATCAGGATTGGAGGAAAACTCATTAACAACCTGTGTTATGCAGATGACACAACCTTGCTTGCTGAAAGTGAAGAGGACTTGAAGCACTTACTGATGAAGATCAAAGACCACAGCCTTCAGTATAGATTACACCTCAACATAAAGAAAACAAAAATCCTCACAACTGGATCAATAAGCAACATCGTGATGAATGGGAAAAAGATTGAAGTTGTTTTCAGGATTTCATTTTACCTGGATCCACAATTAACACCCATGGAAGCAGCAGTCAAGAAATTAAAAGACACATTGCATTGGACAAATCTGCTGCAAAAGATCTCTTTAAAGTGTTGAAAAGCAAAGATGTCACCTTGAAGACTAAGGTGTGCCTGACCGAAGCCATGTTATTTTCAATCACCTCATATACATGGGAAAGCTGGACAATGAATAAAGTAGACAGAAGAACAATTGACACATTTGAATTGTGGTATTGGCAAAGAATACTAAATGTGCCATGGACTGCCAAAGGAACAAACAAATCTGTCTTGGAAGAAGTACAACCAGAATGTTCCTTAGAAGGAAGGATGGCAAGACTACATCTCACATACTGTGGACATGTTATCAGGAAAGACTTGTCCCAGGAGAAGGACATCCTGCTTGGTAAAGTAGAGGGTCAGCAAAAAAGAGGAAGACCCTCAATGAGATGAATTGACACAATGGCTGCAACAAGAGATAAAAGGAAAGGGAAGCAAGCAGAGAGTTGGAGACCTCATACCACCAAGAAAGCAGTACCAGGAACAGAGCATGTCCTTTGGACCCGGGGGTCCCTGCGCCTGAGAAGCTCCTTGACCAGGGGAAGATTGAAGACAAGGACCTTCCTCTAGAGCCAACAGAGAGAGAAAGCCTTTCCCTGGAGCCGATGCCCTGAATTTGGACTTGTAACCTACTAGACTGTGAGAAACTAAATTTCTCTTTGTTAAAGCCATACACTTGTGGTATTTCTGTTAAAGCAGCAGTAGATGACTAATACAGCATCTAACAACAATGACGACAAAGGAGGAAAAGAGTGCAGTCAAACAGCCTGCTGTCTAATTTTAATGATATCTTGTTCTACTATTCCAGAGGTATTTATCCACGAGCAACAGGATATATTGACTATCACACATACCCCTCCCTGTGCCAATAAGAAGTCTAACACAATCTGAGTGTCCAGGACCACATTTGTCAGAGAGGTTAATGATTTTTCTGAGCTGACATTTCATCAGCAACATTATCAACTATTTTTGCCATTGTGGCAGACAGGTTTTGTAAAAATTGTTCTAATTCTACTATGCCGTATTAGGGAATTAATGCTCTTAAGAATGGTCAACCCAGCCTGGTTGTTCTGCTATGAGATTTTCATATACTTCTCTTTTGGCTATTGAAAATATTTTGATATCACTCATCCAAAGTTGGCTAGCATTTTTGAATAAATGTCAAAGGAGACACCCATTGATCCTAAGGTAGTTTGCCTTTGCATTCTCCACTCATCTACACACAGAATTGCCCATGCATAAAGGCATGCCTAGGAAAGAGACTGCTTAAACTACTGTAATTAAATCCCCCATGTATGAGCACATAACCATAAGGGACACAATGACAGTATTGGTACCAGTCTCAGGAACAGAAAAATTTACACACATTGTTCATGTCTCAATAAGATTGTTATTACATGTTTTAAGTCTTCCAAACTTAAGTTCTAAGTACAATTCCAGGAATAGAGATTGTCATAAATAGGATTATTGTATTTGTCATATTTAAGGTATACTTCATTTAAGGTTGTTAAACAATCCTGAAAACAATCATCATAATACCTAGGTGATTCAGGACAGTATTCAATCAGATAGGGTCCTAATTCTCCTCCTTACACAGGGAACTTGGGGGTTAACTGCCTTTGCTCCTTTATAATCTATATAACTGTGATTGAAGCAAGGAATATTTGGATGAAATGGCATGTTAGGGGATGCTGCAATTTAACCTTTATTGTTCATTTTAGGGCAGAGCCAAAATTTGTTGTTGGTGAAGGGATAACATGATAGTTTAATATTGGGAAAACTAAAGGGTTTGAATTGTCTTGTACAGATTTAAGATTTTGATGACATTAAAATCAGTTAAATTCCCTGCACATGCAACTGATTGAGCCAATTTTGTCAATGTGTTTTCTTCCCAGGCAAAGGTGATACATATGGAGAATATTAGAGATATCTTAATTAAACCCATAATAATATAGATGAATAACAGGCAATGGATAAAATATAGCAACTATCAAAATTATTGCTCTGATTAAACAGACTAAACCACAGACTTCAATCTAATGTATTTAACACTCCCATTTTCAATATACAATTATTACTGCAGAAAATAAGGTAAGTTCGTGTAAGTCCTGTTAATTCAGGTAAGTAGATTTTATGATCCTGTACTTTCTGGTATAGGTTGGAGGAAAGGTTCAGCCTTTGGTGGTGGATGATTAGTGGTGGTGTGCAGGCACCATTTAAACTTCAGTTTTACTCCTCCTGCTGGTTCAATAAACCTTTTAGAAACTTTGGTTTTCTTTAGCTGGGATAGTTGTATTCATGACTTTCCTTCCTATAATTTAGCGGCATGATCATTAGTTAATAGAACTAAGTATGTCCTTTCCCTGAAGGTTCAATGTAGTCCTTAATTTGGTGACATTTCCAATACACCTAATCTCCTGGTTCAGGTTTATAATTTGAAGAATTGGAAACAGGTGTGCATATTTGACATGCACGCTGCAATTGGTAAGCATGATCTTTATTATTGAACTAATTCTTGACAATATTTTAACAGATTAGTAGAAAGGAGATTTGACTCAATACTGCTAACCCCATAAGATAAAGCCATAGGGCGGCCAGTTATAATTTCAAAAGGAGTTAGCTTGTGAGAATCAAAGAGAGTTGACCTTAAATTCATTAACACCTAGGGAAGAGCTTGAGGCCAAGCCAATCCCAATGGATAAGTAAATTTAGTTAATTGTTTCTTTATAAAGCCATTGGTTCTTTCTACCAGTCCTGAGAGTTGGGAATGATATGGGTAGTGCAAGTGCTGTAGGATGGGAAAAATTTTGCATATAGCAGTTACTACTTGACCAGTAAAATGAGTTCCTTAATCACTATAGAGAATTTCTGGAGTACCCCAAATAGGAATTATATTTTCTTAAAGTTTCTTAGCTACCAAGCTGGCAGTGGCATTCCTGCAAGGAAAAACATCTACGCAATGAGAATATTAACAAATTATGACTAATATATATTTGTATCCTCATGAGGGAGTTAACTGAATAAAATCCATTTGCTATTTGGACATAGGTCCAGTAGGAAAAGGTTTCTTCCAACAGGGTGTCTGAGTACTTTCACTGGATTAAATTCAGCACAGGTTGGGCATTATCTGGCTACCCTATCTGCAACCTTTCAAAAGTGACCCCAATAATGTTTCTTCATTCCTTGTACTGTCTTTTCTCATCCTAAATGTTCTCTTAAATGAAAACTAGTACCTACTGGATGTCTAAATCCTTAAGAAGTACATATTGATTATTTGGTCCCATCCACAACCCTGTTTGCTGGTTTATCTTAACATCCTTCAGCTTTCCATTGATCTTTTTTTGGGGGGAAGGGGCAGTTTTTTAATGCAATGACAGGCTACGCCACTTTTCTTCCCCCTCTTTTCCTGAATCCTCAATCTGAGGTTCATGTAAGGGAGTATTTGGTCCATTATAATAAATCTGGCATTGGTGTTATCCAAAAAAACATACAGGGGGTGAGGGGTGATACCTTTTATTTTCAGTTCCTCCAGCCATTGGCATGCATCTAAATTCTGACATCAGTCCACTTCCTACCTCATATAGATAACGAGCTGCTTCCTTAAAATTTCCCCAGAAACTGTGATCTAAAAAGGCAAGAAAACCTTCCTCCCATATAGATTTGATTTCAAACAGACAAGTTAATAATAATGTAAAGTGGAGGCCTTGAATTATTACTGGTCTGATTCCAGGCCTCACCCATAACTGGGTGGTGGCATCTAGATAACACTCTCTTGAGACCCAACTAAGTACTTCTTCTGGAGCTAACTTCTGGCATTGTTTTATTATTTGAAAATATGAGAACTCTATGAATGGTGACTGAAAGTTAACAGTTTGAGGAGAAAGACCTCTAATTCTTCATTCTTGAACTTTCAGAGAGCCTGTGCTAATTGCCTTAAAATGAGTTGAGCTCTGATTTTGCTCAGTTTGAGACTAAATATTCCTAAATGGAGGTCTGAGCAGCCAGTTGAGCAGCTTTGTCAGCCTATCTATTCCCCTTTACTTCCTCTGTTTGGTAGCTCTCTTTGGACTGATGAGCTTGTATTTTTATTACTGCAATTTCAGAAGGTAGTAAAAGATCTTCAAGAAATTCAGCCACTAAGGTGCCATTCTTTGTGGGGTGTCCTGAGAAAGTTAAAAATCCCCTCTGTTTCCACAACATTCTGAAATCATAAATTGTTCTATAGCTGTAATATGACTCAGTGTCTATACTGACTGACTGGTCTTGTTTCAACCCACGTGCTCTTGTTAACGCTATAAGCTCGACTCGTTGTGCTGAGGTTACCTCAGACAAGGGTTCACTTTCAAATGCCTCTACTGCAACAGTGACAGCATATCCTCCTTGAAACCTAGAACTAGAAGTTTCAGGTTTTAGGTAGGAGCCATCTTCAAACAGCACAAGTGAAGGGTTGGAAAGCGAGTTTCTTGCAGATCTATTCCTGGAGATAAAAGTTGATCCGTTAAATCAAAACAATCATGATCAGTGTCATTATCATTGGGATCAGGTGTGAAGGTAGCTGGATTTAAGGCCGCTACTGTGTGTAATCTAAGGTTGGGGGCAGCTAGAAGAGCTTCATATGAAGTTAGTCAGCTAGCAGAAAAGTGTTCGATTATAGTATAATTTCAGATAGCAGAAACAGCACGTAAAACACATATCTAGATTAGTTCCCAGTACTATATCAGTGGTTGTCTCTACTAATTTGGCAGCATCTGCAACCACTCAAAGACATGAGGATAAGTTCTGGCTATTGTATCTAATTGTACACTTTAGCACAGGTTTCTGTCTGTCTTCATGCTTCTGAGTTAAGACAACAAAGGCATTCACTTTTGTTTCAAAAACAGAAAGAGAGAAATCTAAAGAATAGTTAGGGAATCCAAGAGCTGGAGTGTGAGTTAGAAATTCTTTTAATTTAGTTATGGCTTGCACAGCTTCCATAGATGGCTTGAAAAAAAGGTTCAGAGATATTACCCTTAAGACATACATACAGAGGTGGTGCTAAAAAAAAGATATTTGATATCCAGACTCTATAATATCCACACAATCATAAAAATACCTTTGTTTCTTTGTTGTAGGTATAGGATAGGAAAAGATTACTTCTTTTCATTTGGGGTCAGTTGAGATTCCTTCTGATGAGATTAAATGACCAAGGTATTTTACTAGTGGAAGGGCAAGCTGTAATTTTTTTCCTGTATACCATATGCCCTCTATCAGACAGATGATGTAATAACAGAGGACTATCCTGTATACTACTTGCTTGGTATATTAACATACTAAGTAAGAGATCATCAACATACTCGAGTAACACAGATTTATGTCAAGCTGTAAAGACAATGAGTCAGCATGTAAAATCTGGGAAAAGTCGATGGGGCTCTCAGTGAACCCCTGGGGCATGACAGCCCAAGAATATTGCTGATTATCCCATGTAAAGACAAAAAAAAAAAAAGGCTGCCTGAATGAATCTGAATACTGAAAAAGCACTACAGAGGTCAATGACTGTAAACCGTGCAGCATATGGCGGAATTTGGGCTAATAGTAAATGTGGGTTTTGAACAGCAGGGGTTCAAGGGATAATAATGTGGTTAATAGCACTAAGACTTGCACAAATCACCAATCACAGTTATTATGTTTTCTAACAGGAAATACTGGGGTATTACAAGGGCTAGTACATGGAACAATTAATTCCTTCTCTAAAAAGTCTTGGGTGATCGGTTTCAGTTCTTCCTTTGCTTCTGGTTTTAAAAGGTATTGAGATACCGTAGGTAAGCATTTAGTGGGGTCTATTTGGACTTTAATAGGATCAGCTGATAGAATGGAGCAGATACCAGTTGGTGAGGAAGCCCATAATTCTGATGGTATTTCATGAGGAATTTGAGTCTTCTTTTTCTAAGGGCAAGGTGCTGTCATCCTCCAATACCAAAAGACCTTGTAATAAACAAAGGGTTTATTCTATCTCAGGCATCTGGGTCTTACCTCCATTTTCAGCATCAGGGAAATTGAGTGATATATCCTTGCTTCTGTAAACAGAATGTGGCATTTCCATTTGGAAAGAAAGTCATGGCCCAACAAATTTACAGGAACACTATCAGTAAAAATGGGTGGAAGTCTTCTACTTTGTTGTTGCTGTTAGGTGCCCTTGAGTCAACTCCTACTCATAGTGACCCTGTGTGCAACAGAACAAAACACTGCCTGGTCCTGAACCATCCCCACAATCATTGTTATGCTTGAGCCCATTGTTGTAGCCACCATGTCAGTCCATCTTGTTGAGGGTCTTCGTCTTTTTCGCTGACACTCTACCAAACACAATGTTCTTCTCCAGGGACTGGTCCCTTCTGATAACATGTCCAAAGTATGTGAGATGAAGTCTCATCATCCTTGCTTTCTAGGGTGCATTCTGGTTGTGCTGCTTCCAAGACAGATTTTTTCACATTTCCGGCATTCCATGGTATATTCAATATTCTTCACCAACACCACAATTCAAAGGTGTCAATTCTTCTTCAGTCTTCCTTATTCATTGTCCAGCTTTCACATGCGTATGATGCAATTGAAAATACCACGGCTTGGGTCAGGCACACCTTAGTCTTCAAGGTGACATCTTTGCTTTTCAACAGTGTAAAGAGGTCCTTTGCAGCAGATTTGCCTAATACTATGTGTGTTTTGATTTCTTGACTGCTGCTTCCATGGCTGTTGATTGTGGATCCAAGTAAAATGAAATCCTTGACAACTTCAATCTTTCCTCTGCTTATCATGATGTTGTTTATTGATCCAGTTGTGAGGATTTTTGTTTTCTTTATGTTGAGGTGTAACCCATACTGAAGGCTGTGGTCTTTGATCTTCGTCAGTAAGTGCTTCAAGTCCTCTTCACTTTCAGCAAGGAAGGTTGTGTTATCCGCATAAAGCGGAATGTTAATGAGTCTTCCTCCAATCCTGATGGCCCGTTCTTCTTCATATAGTCCAGCTTCTTGGATTATTTGTTTACCATACAGATAGAATATGTATGGTGAAAGGGTACAACACTCACACACACCTTTCCTGACTTTAAACCACTCAGTTTCTCCTTGTTCTGTCTGAACAACTGCCTCTTGAAGTATGTACAGGTTACTTATAAGCACAATTAAGTGTTCTAGAACTCCCTTTCTTCTCAATGTTATCCATAATTTGGTATGATCCACACAGTCAAATGTTTTTGTATACTCAATAAAACACAGGTAAACATCCTTCTGGTATTCTCTGCTTTCAGCCAGGATCCATCTGACATCAGCAATGATATCCCTGGTTCCAAGTCTTCCTCTGAATCTGCCTTGAATTTTTGGCAGTTCCCTGTCAACACACTGTTACTGCAAAACGTGGATTCAAGCTGCCTGCTGCACAGCCAATAGTGAGATAGAAGGAGGTAAGCAGCAAGAAGGCTTTATTGAACACTGGTGTCCAAGAGACAGAGGGGGTTAAATTTCTCCCAAATTCTGTCTAACTCTAAAGGACTAATGGGAGGGTCTTATAGGGGGAAGGTCAGGGTTACCTAATGTTTTTAAGCACATAGCCCACAGATGGTCCTATACATCACAAAACAACTACAAGAAACTCTATATTAAACTGAAGATATACATGTCACACATCTGGACTCTAATCTGTATGTATGTAACAGGCTGAAAAAAACTTACACAAGAATTTCTCAGTTAGTGGAACTTCTCTGCCAAGTCCACTGTGACTGAGATAAGGAGCAAGAAAGAAAGTTGTAGATCAAAAGTGCCAGGCAGGATTCCTAGCTGCCATCTTGTAGGCTGAAGGCCATTTCTCAAGAGAACAAAGAAGAGAAGAGAGGCCAAGGCCACAGGAGCAAAGAGAGCTCTGCACCCCTTTGGAAAAGACCAGTGCAGCTAGTGCAATAAAAAATGCATAGAGATTACTTAGAGCATCATTATGGGATGATGTCCCATAATGTCAAGCTCTCAATCACTCATTTTGAATAGGAGAAAACACGTTGTAAGGTATTAGTGTCACAGGACATTTTTCAATTTTGAGATGCCAGTAGGTTTAATTGGGGGGAGTTTCAGAACTAAAATTAAGCACTCTATAATCAAATTAAACTTGCTCAAATTATTTCTACTCTCATAATAACATTTGACTACTGTTGAAGTTTACCATTTGCAAAACAAAGCTCAGTCATGTTTGTTATGTTAAGAGTCCAACAGGGTGCTCACCCATATCTTGAACAGAATCTGCGCCATTTTTCAAAGACTAGAGATTAATTATAGCTTATACAGCTATACTAAAACAAACTAGAAAATACATTCCCTATACTTTAATATTAAAACACTGAAGAAAATGTATTTTCTCTACTTCAGTACTGCTGCAGCTGCTTTTGAAAGATCGTCAGCGAAATTTTGCTTGCATGTGATATTAATGATATCATTTGATAATTTGCACATTCAGTTGAATCACCTTTTTTGGGAATAGGCATAAATATGGATCTTTTCCAGTCGGTTGGCTAGGAACCTGTCTTCCATATTTCTTGGCATAGATGAGTGAGCACTTCCAGTGCTGCATCCATTTGTTGAAACATTTCAACAGATACTCTGTGAATTCTCGGAGCCTTGTTTTTTGCCATTGCCTTCAGTTCAGCTTGGACTTCTTCCTTCAGTACCATCAGTTCCTGGTCATATGCTACCTCTTGAAATGGTTGAATGTCAACTAATTCTTTTTGGTATAATGACTCTGTATATTCCATCTTCTTTTGATTTTTGCTGGCCCTGAAGAAATTGGTATGAGAAAAGAATGGTCTAATTTTTTTCCTCATTGGAAATCTCTCTGACACAAGAAGTCTGAGTGCTGCAGGGAAAAGGCCTTTGCAAACTTGTAGGGTTAATTGCTAACAGTGTTACACCCATGTTCGTAAGGGAGGTATGGTGCTCCTCATTTACTTGGAGCATTGTTTCTCTGCATTTGGAGAAGGGAACTGCTGTCAAAGCCTCTGTAAGCTCCCCAGAGCATTGTCACATTGACTTTTCTAAAGATGGTGCAGAAGGAGTCACCTTTTGTTTATTCTTAAGCTTAAAACATTCCATTTTAAAGTGACCAGGTTTCTTACAATAGTTACAGATCATGGGAGCAGCATTATTGGTGACAGAATTCCCTTACTTTGGCTTTGCTCCCATAGGCTTCTGTAATTGCTGCATTTGGAGAGCCATTAACTATTCTTTATTTTCTTTGTTTTGTTTTGTTTTGTTTTATTTTTCACTCAGACTTTTTGCCTTTCCATATTTGGTTTAATTTATAGGCTAAAGTGGATAATTCAGAAGTATCATTTTAACTGATTTTTTTTTTCTTATCATTTGGGCTAATTCAGGACTTAATTCACATACAAATATTGAATTAAAGGCAACCATACCCCCTTCATGAGTAATTTTTAAACCTGAATATTCTATAATCATTGTAGTTAACCTATTGGAGTCCTGGTGGCACAGGCATGCAAAGCCACTAACCAAAAGGTTGACAGTTTGAATCTACCAGCTGCTCCTTGGAAACCCTATGGGACAGTTCTACTCTGTCCTACAGGGTAGCTATGGGTTGGAATCAACTCGAAAGCAATTTTTTTTTAATCTCATAGATAGATTCTTTTTTTTTTTCTTGATTGCAAGCTTGTAATTTTGTCCAATTGATTTTGGGGGGCGGAAAACTTTGAAGAAACAGCCTTTAAGTTCTCCCATTAATTTCTCGGTTTCTGTTCTGACAGTTATACCTGAGGCACATCTAGGAACACTTAAAGTGTTTTCAGGATCTACCACCAATGGGCATGACAGGAACCTAACAATATGTTTATTAAATTATATATATCAGCAGCACTGGGCTCATATATTTCAGCTAATATCCTAAATTCAAGACTAAATTTGTGAGGATTTTCTCTTGGAGCAGAGGACTCTTTTATGATGGGCCTAAGTTCAGCCTTAGACCATGGGTAGAAGAAGACCTCAGGGTTCCTACCTTTGGCCTATTGCTTAACTATTAAGGGCATGGTGGGTCCAATATCTCCTGATCTTTTAAATGGCATTTCAGGTAAAGTAAAATTCTCTAAGTCTGCACAGAGATAGGAAGGCAATGATTTGACTGAGTCCAATGTTGTACTGCCTTCCAACTTTTGTGTGTGTGTGCAATATTTGGATTTGTTTGGCTTGCTTAGATACTGTCATGATGTTTACATCTCGAAGCCTCAAAATGCCAACTATGAAAAAAAATCCCACTGTGGTTGCTTTACACAAGACTTTCTAGTTTACAGTTCAAATATAATATTTTAGCCAAAATAAAACTTCCTCCTAGGGGCCACTGTTCAGCCTCACAGTCCTTAGTGAGATTGTGCCATTTTTTCTAAATACCAACCAGCAGTGGCACCAAAGTTTTAAATTATACAGGCAACAGGGTTCCCAGATGAGGGGTTTTTGTCACTCTTGTTATTATTATTTCCCATTTTCTTTTGTTAGCTAACACAGAAAAGAACAGGAGACAAAATACAGAAATAGAAAAACAACCACAAAATCAAGAACAGCAGTTTTACCAAAAGACCTCCAAATGGAGCTCTCAAACAAAACTCTCATAATGAAGCTTCAAACAAAAAGTTTCCAAACCAGTGTTTATAACAAAAAACAACAACAAATGTGTCACAAGAATATTTCCTATTATGCAGAAAGGCAATAGAGTTCCTACTTTGATAGTGCTTACCTGAGATGGAGGATCTTTGAAGGGGACACAGAGTGCAAGAACCTGAATATAATGGGTCCCCTGTGACATCAACAAGCAGTTCAATCCTTCTGTAGATATGACAAGGAATTTGCTAGTGAAGACTCTGCTCATGCTCTGCCAAAGCCTTGTGCAATAAAGAGATTTTTTGTTGCAATATATCAGAAAATAAAGATGGGAAAATGGCTGAAAGCACTTCGTCTATAAACAGACTATGATTCAAAGAAGTACATTCTATAAGTGCTTTTTATGTGATTTTGACAGGTGCTGATTCTTTATGAGTAAATGACTTACAGACTGTGATTGGTTAAAGTAAAGACAAAGAACTAAGATCATGATTGGGTGACCTTGTTTTTCTTTTCTAAAAATTTGTTCTTTAGGCTCAGGTGTCCCCGGTCCGTCATTTGGTAGTTGTTTTTTTTTTTGTTACCTGGGCTACATATGATATGGGATAGATCTCTACCTCGTTTACTGGTATAAATTGATATTTAGTTTTTGTAGGTACATCCACTGTCATTGAACTGGTTCGAGCACACTGTCCACTTCTTTGATGTAGTTTTATCATATTTTTCTAAGCTTTTCAGATTCAGACAAACAAGTTGGCCTTTTGTGGTTTTGGCCTGCCACAGTTAGGTTAACCCTTTATCATTAGATGTAACCAAACTCCTTCCAAAATTATTTTTCTGGGTTTGAAAGCTGTAGTCTCTTTAGGACTGTAGTCTCATGGGACAACATAGTCAATTGGCATGACATAGTTCCCCAAAACATGATCTGCATCCTAGTGAAGTGAGTAGCGTCTGGGATGTTAAAAGCTTAAGAGCAGCCATCTAAGACACAACTACTGGTATCTAGTTGCTGAGAGCAAAACAGTAAGAAGGTAACCAAAAGCTCAAAGAACAAACAAGTCTACATGAGCCACATCTACCCTGAGACCAGAATTAGATGGTGACTCACTACCAGCACTGACCGCTCTGATTGGGGTCATAAAAGATAGTCCCAATAGAAAGGGAGAAAAATGTGGAGAACTCACATTATTAGAATAAAAAAGCCACACAAACTGGAACAGTAGAGAATAGAGGGCTTCTTGAGACTATCCTTTAAACCTAGAACCAAACCTAACCCCTTAGAACACCTTTTAGCGAAATAGAAGAGTGGCACATAAAATAAAATATGTTACCCATAAGATCTGTGTTCTACTTACAAACCATGTGTATGAGACCAAAAAGTCAATAAATTATTCAAAAGCGAAGATAAGAAGATAAGGAGGCAAGGCAACTAGAGTACTGGAAATGGAACAAACAGAAAACAATTAAAGAGCATGTTGACACATTATGATAAACGCAACTAATGTTACTAAACAATTTGTGTGAAAAATGTCCAATGGGAGCCTAACTTGCTGTGTAAAGTTTCACCAAAAACTCAATAAAATATTTAAAATATGTAAATATATGCACTTTTCCACTAAATAGAGAGCAATATGATATATTTTGGCTAAAACATACCCAATAAAGGGCTAATCTCTAAAATCTACAAGATACTGCAACATCTCAACAACAAAAAGACAAGTAATCCAATTAAAAAATGGGCAAAGGATATGAACGGACACTTCACAAAAGAAGGCATTCAGGCTGCTAACACACAGCTGAGGAAATGCACATGATCATTAGCCATTAAAACCCCAAACCAAACCTGTTGCCGTCGAGTCAGTTCTGACTCATAGCGACCCTGTAGGACAGAGTAGAACTGCCCCATAGAGAGTTTCCAAGGAGATCCTGGTGGATTTGTACTGCTGACCTTTTGGTTAGCAGCAGTAGGACTTAACCACGATACCACCAAGGTTTCCCATTAGCCTTTAGAGAAATGCAAATCAAAACTACATTGAGATACCATCTCACCCCAACAATGCTGGCACTAATCCAAAAAACACAAAACAACAAATGTTGGAGAGGTTTAGGGAGATTGGGACTCTTATGCGCTGCTGGTTTAATGTAAAATGGTATAGCCACTTAAAAAACTAGAAATAGAAGTATCATAAGATCCAGCAATTCCACTCCCAGGAATATACTCTAGAGAAATAAGAGCCACCACACGAATAGACATATGCACACTCATGTTCGTTGCAGTACTATTCACAATAGCAAAAAGATGGAAACAACCTAAGTGCCTATCAACAGATGAATGTATAAGCAAATTATGGCACATACACACAATGGAATACTGTGAAATGATAAAGAAAATGATGAATCTGCGAAACATCTCACAACATAACTGAATCCGGAGGGCATTATGCTGAATGAAATAAGTAAGTTATAAAAGGACAAATATTGTTTAAGTCCACTATTACAAGACTAAACAAATGATTTACACACACAGAAAAGGATTCTTTGATGGTTACAAGGGTGGGGGAGAGGGAAAATCACTAACTATGTAATAGACAAGTGTCAACTTCAGTAAAGGGAAGAAGAACACACAATACATACAATACACGAGAAGTCAGCACAACTGGACCAAAGCAAAAGCATGAAAGTTTCCCAAACATCCAAATACTTTGAGGGACCAAGTAGCTAGGGTCTGGGTCCATAGTCTCAGGTGACTATGTCAAACAGAACTCATGAACCATATAAAGGAAACTACCCATGCAGTTCTGGAGGCAGGCAAGTCCCAAATTCGTGGGTCAGGCATAGGCTTTTCCCTGGCCCTCAACCTCTGCCCAACAGCACTCAGCTTTCTCACTGTGTGGACCAGGAAGCCAGCTGTGCCATTTCCTGCAGGCCTCACCTGCAGGTCTCTCCTGCAGGTCTCTCCTTCCTGTGTGGTGGTGGGCTCTTTATTCTGCTCTGGAATTGGCTCTCTTTTAAGGCAAAACTGATCAATCCTCTGGTGGGCCACAATTATCTTATTTGCACATCTCCGCCCAGTCACCTGAGTGGAAGTTACAACACCATGGTGAGAAAGGCCATCCTAAGTAATTCATCACAGTGCAGGTGTGAACTGTTATAACATAAAATGTTTTTTAATTCCAAAGTTTTTTTTATTCCAAAGTGTTCAGCCTGGGCAGCAGGAAGAACAGATTTCCCTGGGGAAAACTATAGATAGAGTATGTTTGGGCAAGAAGATTCCTACTAGATATGCAAAGATATATGTCAAGTAAGTTGTTGAATAAAAAGGCTGACATTCAGTTAGGAGGCCTAGAGTGGAGATAAATATGAGATTCATCAATATAAAGATGGTATTTAAAGTCACAAGAATCCTTGATTTTCATTTTGTTGTTAGGTCCCATCCAGTCACTTTCGACTCGCAGCAACACTATGTAAAAAGAAGGAAACACTGCCTGGTCCTGTGCCTTCCTCATAATCCTCACAGTACATGTGTCCAGAGGAATCTCAGCAAATCTGAATGAAAAAAACAAAAGTTTTCTGTTCATCAATGTCCTTCCACAAGCACTTATGTTCAGTGAAGATTCCTAAAATAAAATACAAGGTGAAAAGTTTTTCCCCTTCATTATCTCATCTTCATTTGCCCATTTTCTCTTTTCTCCAGTCCTGAGTCTTCTCTTCTGTTTCAGGAAAGGCTAACCTATAGTTATGAACAGCAATGCTAAACTTGTGGCAAGGCAAGTGACTTGTTGATATTTTATGATACAAACTGGGAAACTCCTGCCTCACTGTCTACAAAATTTAGAATTTGAGAGATTTCCAGTAAAGAATGTAGTGTTTCAATAATTCCTCCAAATTTTAGTATCAGAGTTGAGTTAACCTCCAAGGATAACTCATGGAAAGGCTCTCAATGTTCAAAGTGAGATTACTTTAAAGAGTTATATGTGCAATATCTATATCTATCTGTCTGTCTGTCATCTATCTATCATCTATCTATCTATCTATCATCTATCTATCTATCTATCTGTCTGTCTATCATCTATCACCTATCTATTACCTATATCATCTGTCTATCATCTATCATCTATCTACATACACATATATACACATATGTTGTTGTTAGGTGCTGGGATCTTTAAGATTGTGTGTCAAGTTGACTGGGCAGCTATGATGTAGTTTAGGGGTCCTATGATGATGTAATCATCCCCATGATGAGATTTGATATAATGTGATCATCTCCATGATGGGATCTGCTGTGATTAGCCAGTCAGTTGAAAGGGATTTTACTTATGGGTGTGGCCTGCATTGAGTATAAGTGGACTTTATGACCAGGCTCATGGGATTTTGCTTGCACAGGATGCTAAAAGTGGTTCCTGTTCTTCTGACTTCCGATTCTTGGGACTCGAGCTAGCAGCTTACTTGCTGTCTTGCCTGTTGAGCTTGAAATTCATCGATCTTTGCAGCCTGTGACCAAGAGCCCTGCTATTTGACCTACCAATCTTGGGTTCACCAGCCCCTGTGACTATGTCAATCAGAAGCCCCTATCCTGACCCACAGACTTGGAACATTCCAGCCTCTACAATCACATAAGCCATTTCCTTGATATAAATCTCTCTCTATATGTATATTTATACCCTTTGCTGGTTTTCCTTCTCTAGAAAATCTAGCCTAACACATTTGGTACCAAGAGACTGGTTGATTGGTCCTACTTTTGCTAGAAAAAGTGGTGAAAGACAGAAATGAGCTCAGGGCTTCAAAATCAAAACTCAAGCACCACATAAACAACCTAAATATTTCCACTTGTGCCTTGAAAGAAAACCTTATTTCCTGTAGCAACAGAGCTGATAGTGTCAAAAACCAGACCCAGAGTATTATACTAAGAGTGGATGAATTAATCTCAAGAGCACTCTGAAGTTAAAAATGAGGGTATTGATTGGGAAGAAATGGGATCCTGAAACTTGAGTTGGGGACATATGGACAGATAATCAGGAAGCCTGGGACACAGAGCCCCTAAATTCCATATATCAATCCTGTCGACAGAACCAGCACTCTCACTTCCATCTGGAGATATTATTCCATCTGTGTCTGCTAAGGCACCCTTACCTGTAAAACCATTAGCTCCTCCACCCTCATCTGATGAGATTAACCCAGCTGTGTTTGGAGAGCATTTGTCTGAATCATTGTCTGGGGCATCACCTGAGGCAGAGGCCTTATAGGGCAGTGCTGAATGTTCTAAAAACACATCCCCACCACCAACTTTGACTTTTAAACCTATAAGTAGATTTAAGTCCCAGAAAGCCCCAACAGGTGAAGTACAAAGTGTGACCTAAGAGGAGGTATGGCACCTTCCAGAAGAACTGGTCGGCTTTTCTAACACGTACAAACAGAAATCTGGGGAATATGTGTGAGAATGACTACTAACGGTATGTGATAATGGTACAAGGAATATATAGATGAATCAGTCTGAGTTTATTGATATGGGCCCACTAAGCACAGATTCTTCATTCAGTATTCCAGCTTGAGAGGTTAGGAAATAATCTAATAGTTTATGTTGTTGGGTCACTGAAGCATAGATTACACAGTGACCTATGCTAAATCACGTTGAAGTAGCAGACCTGCCTTGATATACTACTGAAGAAGGAATACAAAGTTCTCAGGGAAATTGACATTTTAGAGTGGGTTTATCAGGTTAGAGCCATAGACCCACACATGAAGTACCCAGAGGACAAATCTTTCACTACAATAGTGAGGAACAAATTTGTGAAGGGAG
This sequence comes from Loxodonta africana, assembly GCF_030014295.1. Taxonomy (NCBI): domain Eukaryota; kingdom Metazoa; phylum Chordata; class Mammalia; order Proboscidea; family Elephantidae; genus Loxodonta; species Loxodonta africana. The sequence goes on along the minus strand of NW_026974869.1, from coordinate 470,538 downwards.
CCCCACTATCTTTGAAGGCTGCTGCTATTGCTATTTTATGAAAGTCAGATTTGACAGTGTGAACTGCCCTAACTTAATTAAGACACCAAACTACAATAGGGCTGATTGGGCCCTGTGGTGGCAGGAGCCAAGTGGTGGCACTCAATCAGCAAAGACAAGGTGAGCGTGGTTACCATATTGGGAAGCAGACTCAAAGCAGTAATCAGAATAATCTGACTCGTATGGACTTATGGTGTTGGTTACTTAGTCATGGTGTCCCTAGGAGTGAAATAGACAGGAAATCTACTAAGTATTTACTTGATCTGTACAAATGAAGAATTCTAGACCAAGTGAACTGCAGTGTAACTCAAATCACCAGAATAGAGAGTCACAGTCTCTCAATTAATTCCCAGACTTGAGCTGGTTTAAAGACTCAAAACCCCTTGAATGAAGGGGAGGCTGGATCTCCTTAAGGAAGGACCTCACCACACTACCAAAAATTTATACCGTTAATCTTTCTCCTGGCCTTCTGCGAAGGGATCTACAGTCATTTAAGAGAGTGATGGTTCATTGGGGAAAAGGAAATAATCAGATTTTTTAGGGATTACTGAATACTGGCTCTGAACTGACATTAATTCCAGGGGAGCCAAAAAGTCACTGTGGCCCACCATTCAGAGTTGGATGTGTATGGAGTTCAGGTTATTAATGGAGTCTTAGCTCATGCCCATCTCACAGTAGTTCCAGAGTCCCTGGAATCATCCTGTAGTGATTTCCCCAGTTCCAGAATGTGTAATAGGAATACATATGCTTAGCAACTGGCAGAACCTTCCCACTGGATCCTTGACAAATGTAATAAAGGTTATTATGTTAGGAAAGCCAAGTGGAAGCCATTAGAACATATTCTACCTAGGAAAATAGTAAACCAAAGGCAATACTGCATTCCTGGAAGGATTGTGGAGATTATTGCCACCATCAAGTACGAGAGGGATGTAGGAGTGGTGATTCCCACCACATCCCCATTCAACTGGCCTATTTGGCTGTGCAAAAAACAGGTGGGTCTTAGACAATGACAATGGATTATCCAAACCTTAACCAGGTGGTAAATCCAATTGCTGCTGTTGTTCCAGGTATAGTTCCACTGCTTGAGGAAATTAATGTATCTCCTGGTACCTGGTATGCAGCTATTGATCTGGTTAATTAATATATATTTTTTCTCCATACCTGTTTTGAAGATCCACCAGAAACAGTTTGCCTTCAGCTGGCAATGCCAACAATATACCTTCAGTGTACTACCGGAGGGTTTTATCAACTCTCCAGCCCTATGTCATAATTTAGTCCACAGAGACATTGATCACCTTTCCCTTCCACAAAACTTCATACTGGTCCATTACATTGATGACATGATGCTGTTTGGGCCTAGTAAGGAAGAAGGGTCAATGACTCTGGACTTATTGGTAAAACACTTGCATGCTAGAGGGTGGGAAATTAATCCCACAAAAATTCAGGTGCCTTCCACCTCAGTGAAATTCCCAGGTGACCAATGGTGTAGGGCAGGTTGAGATATTCCTTCTAAAGTGAAGGATAAGTTATTGCATCTGGCCCCTCCCACAACTAAAAAGGAATACAAAGCCTAGAGGACCTCCTTAGATTTTGGAGGTAACAGATCACTCATTTGGGTGTGCTCCTCCAGCCTATTTATCAAGTGACTCCAAAAGCTGCTAGTTTTAAGTGGGGCCCAGACCAAGAGAGACTCTGCAACAGACTCAGGCTCCCATGCAAGCGGCTCTGCCACTGTGGCCATATGATTCAGCTAATCCAATGGTGCTTGAAGTATCAGTGGTAGATACAGATGCGGTATAGAGTTTATGGCAGGTCCCTATTGCTGAATTACTGTGCAGACCCTTAGGAGTTTGGAGCAAAGCACCTGCCATTCTCTGCAGATAACCTACTCTCCTTTTGAAACACAGCTTTTGGCTTGATACTGGGCCTTAGTAGAGACTGAATGTTAAACATGGTGTTGTCTTACCCACAAAGCCATAAAGCTGGAGGTGCACAGCAGCTGTCCATCATTAAGTGGAAGTAGTATATATGAAATGGGTACTAGGCAGGACCTGAAGGCACAAGTAAGTTGCATGAGGAAGTGGCCCAAATACTCATGGTCCCCACTCCTGTCACATTGCCTTCCATCTCCCAGTCTGCGCCTATAACTTTATAGAGAGTTCCTTCAAATCAATTGACTGAGGAAGTGAATACTCTTGCCTGGTTTACAGATGGTTCTGTGTGATACGCAGGCACCACTCAAAAATGGACAGCTGTAGCACTAAAGCCCCTTTCTGGGACCCCCCTGAAGTACACTGGTGAAGGGAAATACTCCCAGCAGGCAGAACTTCGAGCGGTGTACCTGGTTATTTGCTTTCTTTGGAAAGAGAAATGGCCAGATGTACAACTGTATACTAATTCATGGGCTGTGGTCAATGATTTGGCTGGATGACCAGGGACTTGGAAGGAACATATTGAAAAATTGGAGACATGAGGAACACAAGTACACACACCACTTATGTTGCTGAAAGAAGTTATTCACAATAAGTCATTGTTCTTGCAAAATTCTATTATGTGATCCAGTATCATTTCTAACACCAGAGCTATATTGTCCAACCACCAATACTTCTTCGTTTCCATCTTTTGCATTCCAATCACCAGTAATTATCAATGCATCTTGATTGCATGTTTGATCACTTTCAGACTGCAAAAGGTGGTAAAAAATCTTCAGTTTCCTCATCTTTGACATTAATGGTTGATGAGAAATTTGAATAATATTATTAACTAATCTTCCATGTAGGCATATGTATATTATCCTATTCCTGATAGGATAGATCTTGAAATATTATTTGTCATTTCTGGTGTAGAAGACCATATGATTGTCTTATTTAAAATTGCCCATGCCAGTTCATTTCAGCTCACTAATGCCTAGGAAATGAATCTTGTTATGTTCCATTTCATTTTGGATGACTTCCAATTTTCCTATATTCATATTTGTACATTTCATGTTTCGATTATTAATGGATGTTTGTAGCTATTTCATCTCATTTTAAGTCATACCACATCAGCAATGAAGGTCTCAAAAACTTGACTACATCAATGTCATTAAGATCAACTCTACTTTGAGGAGGTAGCTTTTCCACAGTTGTATTTTGAGCACCTTCTAACCTGAGGGGCTCATCTTCCAGCATTATATCAGACAATATTCATCTGATAAAATTTTCACTAGTCATTTTTTTCAGAAGTAAACCATCATTTCCTTCTTCTTAGCCCACTATAATCTGAAAGCTTCACTGAAAAATGTCTATCATGAGTGACTCCATTGGTATTTAAAATACCAGTGGCATAGTTTCCAACATAACAGCAACACACAAGCCACCACAGTAGAACAAACTGACAGACAGGTGGTGTTACATATATATTTATTAAAATATTTTTACTTGTATAAATATTTAGATAGCTAGATAGATAGACAGACCTAGGTAGATAGGTAGAAAGATAGATAGCTTCCATGGAGTCAACTCTGACTCATGGCAATTTTGTGCACAACAGAACAAAACACTGCCTGGTCCTGCACTATCTTCCTGATTTCTGGAATGTTCAAATTTGTCCTTGATCAATAACATGGAGAAGATAAATTCAAATTAGAATACTGTACAAATGAGTGAGGTGAAGCTCTATATACAACAGGATCTGGCTCATATACTGCAAAACACCAACAGTATCAATGCAGAGAGCAGAGGTGGGGAGTGGGCTAGCACTCCCACAAATATCAGTGTACTTTATGTTATGTTACTTTATGTGACATGGGCTTAAAATAAAATGGGCCTGTGCTTACTCTACCAATGTCCTCAAACAGATTTCTAGGAGAGGATTCTATTGTCCACATCAGGATAAGAACATTTTCTATTCTCTATCAATCCAATTTCATTTAAATTGCTAAAGAATCAGCAATTGGTGTTTTCTGTTCTTTGCCATTTAAACTCATAGCTTGTTGCACCATTACTTTCTCATGGCATTTTTAACATCTGCGTTCCTCAGAGTGTAAATTAGAGGGTTGAGCAAGGGTGTCCTAATAGTGTAAAACACAGCCACCTTCTTGTCCACTGGAAATGTGATAGGCGGGTGACTGTATGTGAATATACACGGAACAAAGAATAAGATGACAACAATAATGTGGGAGGTGCAGGTAGAGAGGGCTTTCTTTCCTCCTTCTGCACTCTTGTTACTCAGAGAGTGTAATATGAAAACATAGGAGATTATCAGGACTACAAAACTCACAATACATATGGCCCCACTATTAAATACTCTGAGTAGATTTATGACATAAGTATCCATGCAGGCAAGTTTTAACAAAGGTTGCATATCACAGAAATAGTGGTCAATAACATTGAAACCATAGAACGGTACTTTCAAAACCAAAAAAACCTGTACTAATGCAAGATCCCACCCAAGCCAGATTCAACAATGCACCGCAGACACGCTGGTTCATGATGGTTGTGTACCGCAGGGGTTTGCAAATGGCCACTTAGTGATCAAAACACATGAGTATGAGCACAAAGATCTCCATGCACCCAAAAAAATGACCTGCAAAAATCTGAGCCATGCACTCATTGTAGGAGATGACTTCCTTCTTAGATACAGTATCTATAATCAATCTGGGAGCTGTGGTTGTTGAGTAGGAGGCATCAGCAAAGGACAAGTAGAAAAGGAAGAAGTACATGGGGCCCCCTAACATCCGACTGTATCTGATGGTCATAACAATAAATAAGTTAGCGAACAGAGTTGCAAGGTAGAGAAACAAGAAGATCACAAACACTAATTTCTCCTTCAGAACGTCCTGTGTTATCCCGAACAGAATGAACTCAGTCACACTGCTGTTCAACTCCGTGGTTACAGATGATGTCAAAAGGATGCAGCTAAGAAATGGTTTCTCTGAAAAGAAAAGTGTGTAACTGTTGACTTGGCAATGGCAGCAGACTTGGACTCTGAACTACAACTTTATAGTTCTAATTCCATGATGGTTCAGTGGTAGAATTTCCCTCCAGTGTAGGAGACTTGATTGATTCCCAGCGAATGTGCCACATGTGCAGGCACCACCTATGTCAGTGGAGGCTTGCATGTTGCAATGATGCTGAGCAGGTTTTAGCAGAGTTTTCAGACTCAGACAGATTGGGAAGAAAAGCCTGGTGATCTAATTCTGAAAATCAGTCCATAAAAACTCTATGAATTACGATGGAGAGATCCCGTGTTGTGCATGAGGTTACCACGAGTCAGGGGCAACTTGACGGCAGCTAATAACAACAACGGAATCACTTGGGATTTTTTTTTTTTTACTGCTGATGTCCATTCTTTAACTACAGCCATTGACTCAAAGTCTTCCTGTGGAATCAAGTCATTTTGGGCAAGAAAAAAAACTCACAGGTAATTGTGCAATCTGACAATGTCTGGGAGCTGCTTATTCTTCTGTATGACCTGAACAAGTCACTTCAATATCTTGAAACTTTTTATTCCTATAAAACTTAGATTCTAATAGACACATTGTAAGTGTACATAGGGAGCCCTGGTGGTGCAGTGGTTAAGCATTAGCCTGCTAACTGAAAGGTTGGTGGTAGGAAACTTCTAGCTGCTCCTCAGGAGAAAGATGTGACAGTCTACTTCCCTAAAGATTACAGACTTGGAAACCAGTAGTACTCTGTCCTATAGAGTCGCTATGAATCGGAATTGACGTGATAGCAATGGATTTGAGTTTTTTTTTCTAATGTAAACATGTATGAAATATATGTCTATATGCATCTCAATATATGAAAAGCAAATATTCCCATATAATTCAAATACTAAATTTAGAGGTTCACTATCAGGAACAACATTCCTTAATTTGTACACGACTTTCTGCAAATTATTCTGACCACTTTAGTACCTTGGTTGGTTTAGGCTTTAAGAAGAATTCATTTCTCCAACTTTTGACTCTGGGTTTCACCTTCATTGTCAGTCAGGGCACACAAGAATAAGTCATTGAGGTTAGTATTATTGTGCATAATCACTCTATTATGTGAAATCATTCATTACTCATGTTAGATACACGGTATTGAGTTTCACATTCTATGGGTGCAAGAATGGGAATTCCAGTACACTTACTTGTGCTCATGAAGAACCTGTACATAGATCAAGAGGCAGTCTTTTAACTGAACAAGGGGATACTGTGTGGTTTAAGTCAGGAATGGTGTGTGTCAGGGTTGTATCCTTTCATCATACCTATTCAATCTGTACGCTGAGCAAATAATTCAAGAAGCTGGACTCTATGAAGAAGAACAGGGCATCAGGATTGGAGAGAGATTCATTAACAGCCTGCGTTATGCAGATGACACAACTTTTCTTGCTGAAAGTGAAAATGACTTGAAGCACTTACTGATGAAGATCAAAGACCACAGCCGTCAGTATGGATTACATCTCAACATAAAAAAAAAAAAAAAAAATCCTCACAATTGGACCTGTAAGCAACTTTATGATAAACAGGTAAAAGATTCAAGTTGTCAAGGATTTCATTTTACCTGGATCCAAAATCAATACCTATAGAAGCAGTAGTCAAGAAATCAAAAGACACATTGCATTGGGCCATTTGGCTGCAACAGACCTCTTTAAAGTACTGAAAAGCAAAGATATCACCTTGAAGACTGAGCCTGACCAAAGCCAGGGTGTTTTCAGTTGCCTCCTATGCACATGAAAGCTGGACAATGAATAAAGAAGACCAAAGAAGAATTGACACCTTTGAATTGTGGTGTTGAAGAAGAATATTGAGTATACCATGGACTTCCAAAAGGACAAACAAATCTGTCTTGGAAGAAGTACAACCAGAATGCTCCCTAGAAGCAAGGATGGTGAGACTACTTTGGACATGTTGTCAGGAGGGATCAGTCCCTGGAGAATGACATCATGCTTGGTAAAGAAGAGGGTCAGTGAAAAAGAGGAAGACTCCCAATGAGATGAATTGACACAGTGGCTTCTATAATGGGGTTAAGTATGGTAATAGGTGTCAGGCCTGCCAATTTTTGTTCTCTTAAAGCATAATTGAAAAAATATTTCATAATTTCACCATGGAAATATCTTCCCCATTCTCCTACTCTATATTTTGCTTATAAACATACATATCTATAGAATTGCAATCACTCTATAATATTTTAAATGTTCTGATTTTCATTTTGCATTGTTAAAAGTCTTTTCCTATGTAGAGTACCTATAATGTATTTATTAATTTTAGCAGTTATAAATTATTGTATCAAAAATTCATAATATGTTTTTAAAACTTTTTTATCATTTGTTTTCAAATTTTCATTCTCATAAAAAACTTTTAATTGAACCTCTTTTTATTTGTAGTCATTTCAGATATTAAATTTCCAGGGGATTATTGAGGCAAAAGTTATTATTTTCATAATTACTGGCAATTATTATCAAGTGAACTTCCAATTTTTTTGTACCAATGTTTATTAGAAATACTTTAATTATCAATGATTACATGTACATATTAAAATATCCAACACTTTCAATAGATTACAGGTTAAAAATGAAAAATATCCTTCTAAAATTCATAACTTCCCAATCCCACTTTACAGAGGTAATATAAATAAAAAGTTTCTTTGTAGTCCAGCTGAAATATTCTTCCAGGTTTTTTCCAGAGTTATATATCTCCATAATTTGTTTAAATATCCCTTTTCATGTAAGAATTGGGTTTTTTCCCATATCTTTCTAAAATTGCAGAAATATGGAACAGATTTCTAATGAAAATCTAACTTAGAGCATTATCTTATTTGCTTGATGAGAGTAACTGAAACTATGATATACATTTCCTTGATTACTGGTGATAGTATAATTTTTTATATTTTTTACTTCTTATAATTTTTCTTTCTCAATATATATATCTTTGTCAGTTAATTTTTAATATCTTTAAAGTTTGAGTTCTTTCCTTTTTTTCACATTTATGTAATTCACTCTTCAATTTGGGGACTTATATCTTTATCTTGTCATATTTTTTCTCTACTTTTTAATATTAACCTCAAAGGATCTAGAATTTATTTTATAATGATTTTGTCTGATTAATCACCAATCCGTCAATGAACCAATAACACATTCAAGTCAGCCATCATAGGTACTAAGAACCTAATCAGCTCTGTGGTAGCTACAGTGGGATATAGAAATATGTTTTCAAACTCTATACAATTAAATTGGAGGGATAACATACCTCTGAACAAGATAACTAATTACTTAAGATTTACATACCACCATATATGATAATATCTAATGACTTTTGGTTCCAAAAGTAGAGAGAACCCTAGAGAACAAATTGAGGAATGGTGAAGTTTCAAAAGCAAGAAAGAAATGGAGTTACAGATTTCAGTGTGTGAAAATGAAGTTTCCAAATAGGCTCTCTGGAACTGAGGTATTGAATAAGCTTACACTGCATTTCCCTAAGTAGAAGCAGTATTTGAAAATTAATAACTCAAATTGTCTCTCTAATAAAGCTCTGTAATATTAATAAAACTTTGTTTCTTTGTAGTACAGCTGAAATATTAGCTAAGTGTGATGTAAGTAATATCTAGAAGCTCAGACTGGAAGTTCGAATTATCTCCGACAAATATAAAGTGAATTAATTATTACTCGGTTTCAATACACTAAGCCCCTAAAAAAAAAGGGGGGGGGGCTAAAAACAAAAAAGAAAAACTGTCATTTGCTGTGAGGAGAGGAGCGGTTAGGTTACCAAGTGAGTAAGACGCACTGCTTCCGGTAAACATAGACATGACCGTCATAAAAACTGTACTCTCATCAAATCAAAAAGTTATAAAAGATAAGTTTGTGAGCTGATAATGGACAGCTGGAAACCTTTGTGAGTTTCCTGTAGGGTCGCTATGAGTAGGAATCAACTCTAGGGCAATGTTTTGTTTTGTTCCTGGCTAATGGAGAGCTGTGAAAGCCAGGTGATGCAATTCTAGTTGGTGTTGTTTCAACTGAGCAAAGAGAGTATTTGAAACCTGAAGATAGGCAAACAGCACTTTACTAAGGTGTATGCATTAGTTCAGATCAAGAGTACCCCAGAGTTCTGCTACTGAATTCAACCATTATTTCCTAATACTCCTAAACTATCTATCCTATCTACCTGATATTGAGGGACACCACAGTAGTGGAGCTTGCTATTTGCTCTTCTATAAACTAAACCAAACCAAACTCTTTTGCCATCGAGTTGATTCCGACTCATAGTGACCATAAAGGACAGAGCAGAATTGCTCCATAGGGTTTCCAAGGAGTAGTCGGTGGATTTGAACTGCCGATCTTTTGGTTAGCAGCCAAACACTTAACCACTGTGCCACCAGGGCTCCTGCTCTTCTATAGTATCCTTAATTTTTACTTTACCTGTTGAAATATAAACAATTCAAAATATACCTTGTCCCGAAACTCTCTCTCTAGCCCCAGAATCTTCCCTTCTCTTTCCAGACAAATAGACATCTAACTCTATCCCCTATGCTCTTATAATACTATGGTACTTTTTAAAATATGTGTTGAATCGAATAAGGTAGTCCTAGATTACCTATTATTTTTGTGTGACTTTAAGAAGGTTTTCACTTTTGTTGTTTCATTTGATGTGCACAATTTTTTGGTGAGGTGACTGTAGCCATTTGTCTGGTGTTCTTTATGTGCACAGATTGATCTATAATAGTTTTGCTGAGTACAATCAGGCTATAATGAATATTATATGCTGCTAGACAGCCTCTCTCTCTAACATCTAACAACAAGTTATATAAATCATCAAATCCCAACTAATCATGTAGAATATACCCAAGAAAAGTCACTAGCCAGCAGAGAAGGATGCCAACTAATACCTTAAGTTTCTGTCCTGATGCCAAAATCAACCATGGTTAACTTCATGGTAGGACAAATATCAAAGCAGAAAACTAAGTATATAATAAATAATAGTGAAGGGAAAGAAAGGGCAAAGACTGGATGAAGTTGACACAGGACAGAGGAGAGTGGCAGTGAGCAAATGTCAGGGAAAGAAGAAGAGCAAGGGGTTGTGATATAGAAAGACATGGAGGGAGGCGAACAAAGAATTTTATTGAAGGTAGTGTGACCAAGATTTCATCACAGAGTTCAACTTTTTTCTCCCTGGCCCACTGCATTGCCACTTGCCCCAAAACCTGAGAGGGGGGTGCCATTTCAGGTCATGATCAAGGGTTGCCATAGGTCTTGAAAATCCAGGACAAGTGTGTAAAAGTACAGCTCTCTTTCAAACTGAGAAACATGACCAATGAACTTCAAGCTCTTTAAATGAGAGGATCCCCCCCCAAAAAAGAAATTTCTTCCAGGTTGGCTTCAATCCCATGGTGTAGTTTATTTCCCCTTGTATGAGCAGGAAGTCCTTTGACAGATAGTGTACTTTGCTCTGAGGCCAGGGAAGACTTTAGGAATCCTGGACCACCTTCACCCTTCATTGGTGGAAATACTCCCTGGGAGCTCCATCTTTTTCAGAATATGCACTGAGTGTATATTCCATCAGAGTGCAGATGCCACCAGACCAGTTTTGAAGACTTATTGTGAAGGAACTATTTCAGATAGACTAGAAAAGCTTACCTCTTTCCTTATAAACAGATATACGACTTCCAATAAAGTATATTTTTCATATTTTCAGCTTTAATTTACTTAGAAGATGAATTATATGAAGCCCAGGTGGAACATGAAAAGGATACTTGGTTGACATTTATTGATGTTTTCTATCACAAGAGGTTATGGAGAGTGGAAAGTTTATGGAGAGAGGGGACTCTGAATATGCAGACTTTACATGGCTTTTTTCCAGAAGCAATTGCTTAGACAAAAGAAATAGTTAAAAAAAATAGCAAAAGTTTATCAATCTGGTTCCTGAAAATGTGTTTACAGAAGAAACTATTAAGGTATGCTGACAGATAAACAAGCCTGAGGCAATATCTCTACCTACAGGTTCTTTTGGGAAAACATGATTTAATGTTTCTGTTTTTACTGCACTGAATATTTATTATAATTCCCCAAAAAGTTTACAAAAGCCTATGGCAGGCTTTCAGCCCCAGGAGCTCAAAAGAAACCATTACTTCCAGCCCAGTCCCTAAGGATGGTCCAATGAGTTACCCAGCTCAGATAGCCCAAGAGCAAAAGGAAACCTGGGGGCCAATTAGTTAAACCCCAACTTATTCTAAACGCATATGAGGAAACCTCAATCCCGTCTCCATAGGATTGCTTAAGCCCACTTCTACAAAAAACCAAAACCAAATCCATTGCCGTCAATTCAATTCTGACTCATAGTGGCCCTGTAGGACAGAGTAGAACTGCCCCATAGAGTTTCCAAGGAGCACCTGGTGGATTCGAACTGCTGACCCTTTGGTTAGCAGCCGTAGTACTTAATCACTACGCCACCAGGGTTTCTCCGTCTCTTCCAGGAGTGTGAAATTATTGAAACGAGTTAAAGCCTCAGATAAGTGAAATATATGTGGTAGACATGAATTCTGGCTTCACCACTTATGTTTTATATGATTTTAAACAAGCTTCTTAACCTCTTTAATATTCAATTTCCCTTTTTGCAAAAGGTAGCTGGTAATAATTATTATTTATTACACTTAACATTATGAATATTATTAATATTGCACTATCCCATTTCTAACCCCATGTATGTTTTAAGTAAGTGCAGAAATGAAGAAAGGAGACAGATGGAAAAAGGAAAGGAATTACTGAGTATTTGTCTTACGCGTTTTATTTTTAAAGATACATGCTTTTCTCTTCATATGGAAGAAAGCTGGATTTTTGCTTTTTTAACGTGGTTGCAAGTTATTAAAGATGGGACAGATTACATGGCAAAATTACTACCCAGAACTCAAATCTCAAAACTGCCTGCTAGGAACACCATTATCTTAAAAGAAAATGAATTGGGAGGTCCGAGGTAGGGGTGAGAGAGAGCTGGGAGACAGAAATGGAGGCAGGAGAATGCCATGAATATACATGGCAACACGCTTTGCACTTTCGTTGAAGGGCCTCATGGCAACCAGCAGTCCCAAACTTCTTGGAGAAAATCATGACCAACTTCTGGACTTTTTTTGTTACAAACAGAGGGGCAGAATCATGAGGAAGGTTTCTGCTGAGTCATTTGAAGCCTATGAGCCTCAGCTTTCTCATCAAATAAATGGGAACAAGAAGGCCTAAATTTAAAAAGTTTCTGTCAAAATTAAAAGACATAATATATGAAAAGAAAGATGCCCTGGCTCAGAAAAGAGCAGGAGAAATATTTATGTGTTTTTATTAATCCTCCCTAAATATGTAGTCCCCCAATTGTCTGTCGGTTTGTTGTGTCGTGAGGGCTTGTGTGTTGCTGTGATGCTATGCCACTGGTATTCAAATTCCAACAGGGTCACCCATGGCAGACGGGTTTCAGCTGAGCTTCCAGACTAAGACAGACTAGGAAGAAGAATCCAGCAGTCTATTTCTGAAAAGAATTAGCCAGTGAAAACCTTATGAATATAGCAGCAGAACATTGTTTGATAGCATGCTGGAAGATAAACCCATCAGGTTGGAAGGCAGTCAAAATATGAATGGGGAAGAGCTGCCTTCTCAAAGTAGAATCGACCTTAATGACCTGGGTGGAGTCAAGCTCTTGAGGCCTTTATTTGCTGATGTGACATGACTCAAAATGAAGAGAAACAGCTGCAAACATCCATTAAGAATTAGAGCCTGGAAAGTATGAAGTATGAATCTAGGAAAATTACAAATCGTCAAAAGTGAAATGGAACATAAAGATCGATATCCTAGGCATTAGTGAGCTGAAATGGACTGGTATTGGCCATTTTGAATCGGACAATCATATTGCCTACTATGCTAGGAATGACAACTTGAAGAGAAGTGGCGTTGGATTTATTGTCAAAAAGAACATTTCAAGATCTATCCTAAAGTACAATGCTGTCAGTGAAAGGATAATATCCATGCACTTGCAAGGAAGACCAGTTAATAAAACTATTATTCAAATTTATGCACCAACCACTAAAGCCAAAGATGAAGAAATTGAAGATTTTTACCAACTTCTGCAGTCTGATATTGATCAAACATGCAATCAGGATGCACTGATAATTACTGGTGATTGAAATGCGAAAGTTAGAAACAAAGAAGAAGAATCAGAGTTGGAAAATATGGCTTCAGTGATTGAAACAATGCCAGAGATCCCACGACAGAATTTTGCAAGACCAATGACTTCTTCTTTGCAAATACTTTTTTTCGCCAACATAAACAGCAAATATACACGTGGACCTCAGTAGATGGAGTACACAGGAATCATATGGACTACGTTTGTGGAAAGGGACAGTGGAAAAGCTCACTATCACCAGTCAGAGCAAGGCCAGGAGTCAACTGCAGATCAGAATCAACTACTTATAAGTAAGTTCAAGTTGAAACTGAAGAAAATTATAACAAGTCAACAAGAGCTGAAATATGACCTTGATTATATCCCACCTGAATTTAGAGACTGTCTCAAGAATAGATTTGACACACTGACCACTAATGACCAGACACCAGATGAGTTGTGGAATGACATCAAGGACATTATACATGAAGAAAGCAAGAGGTTATTGAAAAGACAGTAGAGTAAAAAAAGACCTAAATGGATATCAGAAGAGACTGTGAAAGTTGCTCTTGAACATTGAGTACCTAAAGCAAAGGAAAAAATGACGAAGTAAATGAGCTGAACAGAAGATCTCAAAGAGCAACTCGAGCATACAAAGTATTACGATGACGTGCAGACACAGAAAACCAAAATGGAAAAACATGCTCAGCATTTCTCAAGTTGAAAGAACTGAAGAAACAATTTAAGCCTTGAGTTGCAATATTAAAGGATTCAATATTAATGACCCAGGAAGCATGAAAAGAAGATGGAAGGAATACACAGAGTTATTATACCAAAAAGAATTGATTGACTTTCTACCATCAGGAGGTAACACGTGATCAGGAAGCAATGGTACTGAAGGAAGAAGTCCAAGCAGCACTACGTTTACTACATTGGCGATAAACAAGGCTCCAGGAATTGATGTAATACCAATTGACATGTTTCAACAAACTGAAAGGGCCCACTCATCTATGCCAAGAAATTTGGGAGACAGCTACCTGGCCAGCTGACTGGAAGAGAACCATGTTTATGCCTATTCCCAAGAAAGGTGATCCAACCAAATGTGGAAATTATTGAACAATATTGTTAATATCACATGCAACAAAATTTTGCTGAAGATCATTCAAAATTGGCTGCAGCATTGTATCGACAGGGAATTGCCAGAAATTAAAGCCAGATTTAGAAGAGGAAGTGGAACCAGGGATATCATTGGTTATGTCGGATGGATTCTGGCTGAAAACAGAGAACACCAGGAAGAGGTTTACCTTTGTTTTATTGACTGTGCTAAAGCATTGACTGTGTGGACCATAACAAATTATCAATAACCTTATGGAGAATGGGAATTTCAGAACACTTAATTGAGTTCATAAATAACCTGTACATGAACGAAGAGGCAGTCCTTTGAACAGAATAAGCAGATACCACATGGCTTAATGTCAGGAAAGGTGTGCATCAGGGTTGTATCCTTTCACCATACCTCTTCAATCTGTATGCTGAGCAAATAGTCCAATAAGCTGGACTATATGAAGAAGAAAAGGGCATTGGGATTGTAGGAAGACTCATTAACAATCTGCGCTACACAGATGATACAACTTTGCTTGCTGAAATTGAGGAGGATTTTTAGCCTTTATTGATGCAGATCAAAGACCACAGCCTTCAGTATGGATTACAATTCAACATAAAGAAAACAAAAGTCCTCAAAACTGGACCAATAAGCAACATCATGATAAATGTAGAAAAGACTGAAGTTGTCAAGGATTTCATTTTACTTGGATCAACAATCAACACCCATGGAAGCAGCAGTCAAGAAATCAAAAGGCACATTGCATTGACCAAATCCGCTGCAAAAGGTCTTTTTAAAGTGTTAAAAAGCAAGTTATGTTACCTTGAGGACTACGGTGCACCTAACCCAAGTCATGGTGTTTTCAATATCCTCATATATAAAAAAAAAAAAAAAAAAATGGGAATATGACTAGAGTAGGGAATTTATTTGAAACATTCTTTGTGTTATGTTAAAATATGATCCATGGTTATTTTCAAGATCAAGGGACTAATCTCAGCAATGATTACGTTCATTCACCAAACTTAAAGTTTTGTTGTTGTTAGGTGCCCTTCAGTTGGTTCCAACCCATATTGACCCTATGTACAACAGAACAAAACACTTCCTGGTCCTGCACCACCCTCACAATAGTTGTTATGCTTGAGCCTATTGTTGCAGCCACTGGGTCAATCCATCTCTTTTGAGTATCTTTTTCTTTTTCGCTGACTACCTAGTATGATATCCTTTTTTCGCTCTCTACCTAGTGTGATATCTTTCTCCAGGGACTGATCTCCCCTTATAACATGTCCAAAGTATATGAGAAAAAGTCTTGCCATCCTTGCTTTTAAGGAGAATTCTGGCTGTACTTCTTCCAAGACAGATTTTTTGGTTCTTCTAGCAGTCCATGACGTATTCAATATTCTTCCCCACCAACAAAATTCAAAGGCATCAAATCTTCTTGGCCTCCTTATTCATTGTTTAACTTTCACATGCCTATGAGGCTACTGAAAAATCCATGGTTTGAGTCAGGTGCACGTATATCCTCAAGGTGACATTTTTGCTTTTCAACAAAAAGGCCTTTTGCAACAGATTTGCCCAAAGCAATGCTTCCTAATTTTTTTTTTAAATTATGCTTTAGGTGACTGTTTATAGCTCAAGTTAGTTTCTCATGTGAAAATTTATACACTCATTGTTATGTGACCCTAGTTGCTATCCCTTATAATGTGACTGCACATTGTTCCTTCCCACTCCAGATTGTCCATTTGCATTCAACCAGATCCTTTCCCTTTTTGTCTGTGGACAGAAGCTGCACATTTATCTTGGGTATCTACTTGAACTCAGAAGCACAATCTTCAAAAGTATCATTTTATGTTATAGCCCAGTCTATTTTTTGTCTGAAGAGTTGGCTTCGGGAATGGTTTTAGTTCTGGGTTAACAGAGAGTCCAGGATCTATATCTTCTGGAGTTCCTCCAGTTTCAGTCAGACCATTAAGTCTGGTCTTTTTACTAGAATTCGAGTTCTGCACCCCACTTTTCTCGTGCTCCATCAGGGATACTCTGTTGTGTTCCCTGTCAGGGTGGTCATTGGTGGTAGCTGGGCACCATCTAGTTCTTCTGGTCTCAGGCTGATGGAGTCTCTGGTTTACGTGGCCCCTTTTGTCTCCTGGGCTAATATTTTCCTTGTGTCTTTGGTGTTCTTGATTCTTCTTTGCTCCAGGTGGGTTGTGATCAACTGAGGTATGATAAATGGCCACTCGCTACCGTTTAAGACCTCAGACACCACTCACCAAAGTGGGATGCAGAACATTTTCTTAATAAACTTTGTTATGACAATTAACCTAGATGTCCCCTGAAACCATGGTCCCTAGAACCCTGCCCCTGCTACACTGTCCCTCAAAGTGTTTGGTTGTATTCAGGAAATTTCTTAGCATTTGGTTTAGTCCAGTGGTGCTGATGACCCCCGTATTGTGTGCTGTCCTTCCCTTCATCTAATTCTTGTCTACTATCTAGTTAGTTAATGCTGCTTTCCCTCCATCCCCACCCTCGTAACTATCAAAGAATGTTTTCTTCTGTATTTAAACCTTTTTTTAAATAAATTTTATTTTGCTGTAAGTGAAAGTTTACAAATCAAGTCAGTCTGTCACATATAAGCTTATATACACCTTACTACATACTCCCATTTACTCTCCCCCTAATAAGTCAGCCCGCTCCCTCCTTCCACTCTGTCCTTTCGGGACCCTTTTGCCAGTTTCTAACCCTCTCTACCCTCCCATCTCCCCTCCAGACAGGAGATGCCAACACAGTCTCAAGTGTCCACCTGATACAAGTAGCTCACTCTTCATCAGCATCTCTCTCCAACCCATTGTCCAGTCCCTTCCATGGCTGATGAGTAGTCCTCAGGAATGGTTCCTGTCCTGGGCCAAGAGAAGGTTTGGGGACCATGACTGCCAGGATTCTTCTAGTCTCAGTCAGACCATTAAGTCTGGTCTTTTTATGAGAATTTGGGGTCTGCATCCCACTGTTCTCCTGCTCCCTCAGGGGTTCTCTGTTGTGCTCCCTGTCAGGGCAGTCATCGGTTGTGGCCGGGCACCATCTAGTTCTTCTGGTCTCAGGATGATGTAAGTCTCTAGTTCATGTAGCCCTTTCTGTCTCTTGGGCTCATAGTTATCGCGTGACCTTGGTGTTCTTCATTCTCCTTTGCTCCAGGTGGGTTGAGACCAATTGAGACATCTTAGATGGCCGCTTGTTAGCGTTTAAGACCCCAGATGCCACACTTCAAAGTGGGATGCAGAATGTCTTCATAATAGACTTTATTATGCCAATTGACTTAGAAGTCCCCTTAAGCCATAGTCCCCAAACCCCTGCCCTTGCTCCGCTGACCTTCGAAGCATTCAGTTTATCCCGGAAACTTCTTTGCTTTTGGTCCAGTCCAGTTGAGCTGACCTTCCCTGTATTGAGTATTGTCCTTCCCTTCACCTAAAGTAGTTCTTATCTACTAACTAATCCATAAATAAAGTTCTTCCACCCTCCCTCCCCCCTCTCGTAACCATGAAAGAATGTGTTCTTCTCAGTTTATACTATTTCTCAAGAACTTATAATAGTGGTCTTATACAGTATTTGCTCCTTTGCATCTGACTAATTTCACTAAGCGTAATGCCTGACAGGCTCCTCCATGTTATGAAATGTTTCACAGATTCGTCACTGTTCTTTATCGATGCGTAGTATTCCATTGTATGAATATACCATAATTTATTTAACCATTCCTCTGTTGATGGACACCTTGGTTGCTTCCAGCTCTTTGCTATTGTAAACAGTGCTTCAATAAACATGGGCGTGCATATATCTGTTTGTGTAAAGGCTCTTATTTCTCTAGGATATATTCCGAGGAGTGGGATTTCTGGGTTGTACGATAGTTCTATTTCTAACTTTTTAAGAAAACACCAGATAGATTTCCAAAGTGGTTGTACCATTTGACATTCCCACCAGCAGTGTATAAGAGTCCTAATCTCTCCACAGCCTCTCCAACGTT
Source organism: Loxodonta africana (assembly GCF_030014295.1). Lineage (NCBI taxonomy): Eukaryota > Metazoa > Chordata > Mammalia > Proboscidea > Elephantidae > Loxodonta > Loxodonta africana. The sequence goes on along the minus strand of NW_026974869.1, from coordinate 452,295 downwards.
TATTATTTTGTGTTTTTTGGATTAACGCCAGCCTTGTCGGAGTGAGATGGAATCTCATTGTAGTTTTGTATTCTGTTTATGCCTTGTATTAGGGCTCCTAGGGTTGTCCCTATTTTCTCTTCCATGGTCTTTATCGTTTTAGTCTTTATGTTTAGGTCTTTGATCCACTTGGAGTTAGTTTTTGTGCATGGTGTGAGGTATGGGTCGTGTTTCTTTTTTTTTGCAAATGCATATCCAGTTATGCCAGCACCATTTCTTAAAAAAACTATCTTTTCCCCAGTTAACTGACACTGGGCCTTTGTCAAATATCAGCTGCGCATATGTGGATGGATTTATATCTGGGTTCTCAATTCTGTTCCATTGGTCTGTGTGCCTGTTTTTGTACCAGTACCAGGCTGTTTTGACTACTGTGGCTGTATAATAGTTTCTAAAATCAGGTAGAGTGAGGCCTTGCACTTTCTTCTTCTTTTTCAGTAATGCTTTATTTATCCGGGGCTTCTTTCCCTTCCGTATGAAGTTGGTGATTTGTTTCTCCATCACATTAAAAAATGACATTGGAATTTGGATCGGAAGTGCATTGTATGTATAGAGGGCTTTTGGTAGAATAGACATTTTTGCTATGTTAAGTCTTCCTATCCACGAGCAAGGTATGTTTTTCCACTTATGTAGGTCCCTTTTAGTTTCTTGCACTAGCACTTTGTAGTTTTCTTTGTATAGGTCTTTTACATCTTTGGTAAGATTTATTCCTAAGTATTTTATCTTCTTGGGGGCTATTGTGAATGGTATTGATTTGGTGATTTCCCCTTCGATGTTCTTTTTGTTGATGTAGAGGAATCCAAGTGATTTTTGTATGTTGATCTTATAACCTGAGACTCTGCCGAACTCTTCTATTAGTTTCAGTAGTTTTCTGGAGGATTCCTTAGGGTTTTCTGTGTATAAGATCATGTCATCTGCAAATAGAGATAATTTGACTTCTTTCTTGCCGATCCAGATGCCCTTTATTTGTTTGTCTAGCCTAATTGCTCCGGCTAGGACCTCTAGCACAATGTTGCATAAGAGCAGTGATAAAGGACATCCTTGTCTGGTTCCCGTTCTCAAGGGGAAATGCTTTCAGGCTCTCTCCATTTACAATGATGCTGGCTGTTGGCTTTGTATAGATGCCCTTTATTATGTTGGGGAATTTTCCTTCAATTCTTATTTTGCTGAGAGTTTTTATCATGAATGCGTGTTGGACTTTGTCAAATGCCTTTTCTGCATCAATTGATAAGATCATGTAGTTTTTGTCTTTTGTTTTATTTATATGGTGGATTCTAAACCTATTGCCCATTAATGGTTTTTCTAATACTAAACCAGCCTTGCATACCTGGTATAAATCCCACTTGGTCATGGTGGATTATTTTTTTGATATGTTGTTGAATTCTATTGGCTAGAATTTTGTTGAGGATTTTTGCATCGATGTTCATGAGGGATATAGGTCTGTAATTTTCTGTTTTTGTGGTGTCTTTACCTGGTTTTGGTATCAAGGATATGGTGGCTTCATAGAATGAGTTAGGTAGTATTCCATCCTTTTCTATGCTTTGAAATACCTTTAGTAATAGTGAAGTTAACTCTTCTCTGAAAGTTTCGTAGAATTCTGCAGTGAAGCCATCCGGGCCAGGGCTGTTTTTTTGTTGGGAGTTTTTTGATTACCTTTTCACTCTCTTTTTTTTATTATGGGTCCATTTAGTTGTTCTACTTCTGATTGTGTTAGTTTAGGTAGGTAGTGTTTTTCTAGGAATTCACCTACTTCTTCTAGGTTTGCAAATTTGTTAGAGTACAATTTTTTGTAATAATCTGATATGATTCTGTTAATTTCATTTGAGTCTGTTGTGATATGGCCCATCTCGTCTCTTATTCGGGTTATTTGTTTCCTTTCCTGTATTTCTTTAGTCAGTCTGGCTAATGGTTTATCAATTTTGTTAATTCTTTCAAAGAACCAGCTCTTGGCTTTGTTAATTCTTTCAATTGTTTTCCTGTTCTCTATTTCATTTAGTTCAGCTCTAATTTTTATTATTTGTTTTCTTCTGGTGCCTGACGGATTCTTTAGTTGCTCGCTTTCTATTTGTTCACGTTGTAGGGACAGTTCTCTGATTTTGGCTCTTTCTTCTTTATGTATGTGTGCATTTATCAATATAAATTGACCTCTGAGCACTGCTTTTGCTGTGTCCCAGAGGTTTTGATAGGAAGTGTTTTCATTCTCATTGTATTCTATGAGTTTCTTTATTCCCTCCTTAATGTCTTCTATAACCCAGTCTTTTTTGAGCAGGGTATTGTTCAGTTTCCAAGTATTTGATTTGTTTTCCCTGATTCTTCTCTTATTGATTTCTACTTTTATGGCCTTGTGGTCTGAGAAGATGCCTTGTAATATATTGAAGTTTTGGATTCTGCAAAGTTTTGTTTTTGACCTAATATGTGATCTATTCTAGAGAATGTTCCATGTGCACTAGAAAAAAAAGTATACTTTGCAGCTGTCGGATGGATCGTTTTGTATAGGTCTATGAGGTCAAGTTGGTTCATTGTAGCAATTAGGTCTTCTGTGTCTCTGTTGAGCTTCTTACCAGAAGTCCTATCCTTCTCAGAAAGTGGTGTGTTGAAGTCTCCTGCTATAATTGTGGAGGTGTCTATCTCACTTTTCAGTTCTGTTAAAATTTGTTTTATGTATCTTGCAGCCCTGTCTTGGGGTGCATAAATATTTAATATGGTTACATCTTCCTGGTCAATTGCCCCTTTAATCATTATGTAGTGTCCTTCTTTATCTTTTGTGGTGGATTTAACTTTAAAGTCTATTTTGTCAGAAATTAATATTGCTACTCCTGCTCTTTTTTGCTTGTTGTTTGCTTGATATATTTTTTTCCATCCTTTGAGTTTTAGTTTGTTTGCGTCTTTAAGTCTAAGGTGTGTCTCTTGTAGGCAGCATATAGACAGATCGTGTCTCTTTATTTGTGCATTTAGTTCATTTACATTCAGTGTAATATGTGTTTAGTGCTATCATTTCGATGCCTTTTTGTGTGTGTTGTTGACAATTTCATTTTTCCACTTACCTTTTTGTGCTGAGTTGTTTTTCTTTGTAAATTGTGTGTTCCTCATTATCATAGTAGTTGAATTTACGTTTGCTGAGTCTTTATGTTTTCCTTGGTTTTTGAGTTACGGAATTGTTATACCTCTTTGTGGTTACCTTAATATTTACCCCTATTTTTCTATGTAAAAACCTAACTTGTGGTATATTGCCTTGTTTTTCTCTCCATATGGCAGTTCTATGCCTCCTGTATTTAGTCCCTCTTTTTGATTATTGTGATCTTTTACATATTGACTTCAATGATTCCCTGTTTTGAGCATTTTTTTCTTTTTAAAAATTAATCTTAATTTGTTTTTGTGATTTCCCTATTTGAGTTGATATCAGGATGTTCTGTTCTGTGACGTTGTGTTGGTATCTGATATTATTGATTCTCTGATCAAACAATTTCCTTCAGTATTTCTTGTAGCTTTGGTTTGGCTTTTGCAAATTCTCTAAGCTTGTGTTTATCTGTAAATGTTTTAATTTCACCTTCATATTTGAGAGAGAGTTTTGCTGGATATATGATCCTTGGCTGGCAGTTTTTCTCCTTCAGTGCTCTGTATATGTCATCCCATTGCCTTCTTGACTACATGGTTTCTGCTGAGTAGTCTGAACTTATTCTCATTGATTCTCCTTTGTAGGAGACTTTTCTTTTATCCCAGGCTGCTTTTAAAATTTTCTCTTTATTTTTGGTTTTGGCAAGATTGTTGATAATATGTCTTGGTGATTTTCTTTTTGGATCAATCTTATTAAATGGGGTTCGATGAGCATCTTGGGTAGATATCCTTCCATCTTTCATGATGTCAGGGAAGTTTTCTGCCAACAGATCTTCAACTTTTCTCTCTGTATTTTCTGTTATCCCTCCCTGTTCTGGGACTCCAATCACACGGAAGTTATTCTTCTTGATAGAGTAGCACGTGATTCTTAGGGTTTCTTCATTTTTTTTTTTGATTCTTTTATCTGATTTTTTAAAATCTATATCAATTCCCTTATCCTCCAGGTTCTCCACTCTGCATTCCAATTGCTCTATTCTGCTCCTCTGAATTCCTATTGAGTAATAATCTAATTCTGTAATTTTACTATTAATCTTTTGGATTTCTGAATGCTGTCTATGGATTATTGCAGCTTATTAATTTTTCCACTATGTTCTTGAATAATCTTTTTGATTTCTTCAACTGTTTTACCAGTGTGTTCCTTAGCTTTTTCTGTAAATTGGCTTATTTCATTTCTGAAGTCATCCCTGATGTCTTGAAGCATTCTGTAAATTAGTTTTCTATATTCTGCAACTGGCAATTCCAGGATTGTATCTTCATTTGGGAAAGATTTTGATTCTTTAATTTGGGGAGTTGTAGAATCAATCACGGTCTGCTTCTTTATGTGGTTTGATATTGACTGCTGTTTCCAAGCCATCTCTAAGATATTGTATTGGTTTATTTTATATTTGCTCACTGAGTCTTATCTTGTTTTGTTTTCTTTCAATATAAGTAGATGGGCTACTAAATTGTGCTGACTTGATTGTTGTAGCCCTTGAATCATTTATGTCCTATTATCAGCTGGATTGAGCTGTTACCAGATATATTAGCCTAAGAGTCCATTCACTCTTCTTGAGTAGAATCTGATTTTGGGTCACCAAGTGTGTGGTGCAGACTGTCACCTATCCACCTAGAGGAGTGGTGGTGCTAGCTGTGTGCACCAGATTCTAGTAGCAGCAGGTGGTCACACTCCAGGGGAGGCAGGATGCTGACAGGCTTCCCCCAATTGCCAGTGAGGTAGGTGTGTCTCTATTCCTTAAGCACTTTGGTGGGTGGGCTCTGCACCTGTACCTTAGGCATCCAATGCATGTACCTCTACACATTGGTAGATATCACTATCCTCAGACCCCTAAGGCAGGAGGCTATGTGGTCCGGTGGGAGCTTCAGCCCTCAGTTCCCTGTTGTGGGTCAGTGAGGGCTCTGTTGAATATGCAGAGATATCAGACCTGGGAAACTTGTCTTTCCAGTAATCTCCTTAAACAATTACAGTCAGATCCCTATCAGAATTGCCTTTGCATTATAATAGCCACCTTGTTCCCTGTAGGGATGAAAGCCCAAGAATGTGGGTCTCATATGATTGGCTAGAGCTGGTTTTGTTTTTTTAGTCCAATTTTGGGAAGTCTGGGAAGGATTTTTGGTCCCTGGGTTTTTTGTAGCTGCTTAAAAAAAAAAAAAAAAAAAATTTTCTCTCAGGCCAGAAGAATGGGTTAGAAAAAGACCAAAAAAACAAAACAAAAACTGCAGAGCACTTCACTCTCTGGTTCAGGAAATTCCAATGTTAATGAAGTCTCCTGGGAAAGGGAGGGGAGGGATTGGATAGATAGGAGAGAGTAGTAACCCAGAATATAGACAAAGCTACTTATCTTGTTTGGTTATGACTGTTTTATCTAAGATTCCCGAGGGGTGTGTAGCCTGTGTGTGTTGGCTGGGTCCAGATTATCCCCGAGGGTCAGGCCCATGTCCTTTACTTGTGCTGTCTCAGAAGCCCTGGTCAGTTTCTCCTCTCCCAGTCCAAAGCCCAGGGCCAAGGTTCCCTGGCTGGGAAGTCACACTCCAGGTTCCAAAACCAGTCACTGCCTCCCGGTGACTTCTCATCCTGTCAGCCATGTCACTGTGCTGCCTGCTTGCACTGGATAGGCTTACCCCGAGGTCACTTCTGGGGGCTAGGGCTATGCACTGTGTTTGTGCCATCTCAGGATGCCGTGCTCAGCTCTCTGTGCCCAGTCCAAAGCCCGGCACTAAGGTTTTATGACTGGGATGCTGGATCCAGGCTTCGCAAACAGTCGTTGCTTCCCCATGGTTGCTAGTTCTCAGTCTCTGTCACTCAGATCAACTCTTTAGATCTGTGTTTGATGGTCAGGGTTCGTATATTTTCATGTATGTGATCGACTCACTTGTTTTTCTGAGTGTTTGTTGCAAGAGGGATCCAAGGTAGCTTCTACCTAGTCAGCCATCTTGGCCCCGCCCTTGTGGTAATTTTTAAAGCAGATATCTTTCTTCAAATTGAAGTATCCATCAATTCCTACTTTGCTAAACCTCAGAATCATGAACAGTTGAGAATTTTTCAAATTCTAATACAGAGGTAATCATACAAATTTTCAGTTAGTAATAGTAACAACAAGTCTCCATAACAAAACAGTATGAACAAGATTTCTTTCAGATGCCAAGATGTCAAAAAAAAAAAAAGTCAAACATTGAGCTGTCAAAAAACATGCTTAATGAGTAAAGGCTATTTAATGTGAACTAATTCAGAGATCCTATAGAACTAAGAAATTTGTGAGAACAAATTAACAGGGAATATTACAGCATTAATGAACAGAATAGCTCATAAATGTAATAGATGACATAGGTTCTGATATTACTTAATTTTTTAGCAGTGACTTAAACAAGTTGGAAATTTATTTACCTCTTACATATAGGAAGTCTGAGCCAAGTAGTATGGAGTTGCTATTACAACTCTACAACATTAGGGTTTTAGGATCCTTTAGTCTTGCTTTTCCACTAACCTTAACACACATCCTCAAAGTCCAAGATGGCTGTCTGAATTCCCGTCACAATTCCACATTTACAGATTTACCATTTATATACCACTTTCATTTACATTTTACTCACCATAATTTGTTCACATGGTCACACCTAATTACATTGGATGCCAGGAAGTGTCTTTTAGCTAGGGAGCAATGTTTCTTAAAAAACAACAGCAGCAACAAAAAACAAACAAAAAAAAAACCATTGCCATCTCCTGAATTTGGACTCAAAAGTTTCCAGATTTTTGATCTTTATAAGGAAAGGAGACTGCCACATCTTACTGCTGTAGAGCAGGTGGTGGTTTCAAACCACCACACTTCATGTCAGTAGCCGAGGGCTTACCTGCTGTGCCACCAGGTCTGCTTGACTGGGATCAAGACCCTGAAAGTAAACTTTTTTTTAAGTTAAAATAGTTTCAGGAAGTTCCTATTAATGATATCTAAGATTTTTTTTTTCTTTCCATAAAGGTTTTTCAAAGTATGGCGTCAATGGCAAAAAGTTTAATGGATAATCTGAATACTCTTTTTTAGTGATTTCTTTTCATTACTATATTCTAGGCAAGCATAAAATTCAATTCTCCTTAGATTACCTAAAAGGATACTGAGCTGCCAGCTCCAAGAAATGAGCTATCCGAGGGTGGTAATAGCATTTCCTGACCTACTCGTTAATATTTTTCTGTGGCATTACACTACATTCTGCCTTACAAGTTTCAGCCCCCATAAAGTATTTGGTTAAGTGCATTTTGATTCCTTTCCACTTGAAATTTGAATTTTTAAGTTTAGTGTTTTATTTTTCACCAGAAACCCAGCAATCTGGTCCATAATTTCCTCATGGCATTTTTCACTTCCTTATTTCTGAAAGTATAAATCAAAGGATTGAGCAAGGGAGTTATGAAAGTGCAAACTATGGCCACCATCTTATCGAAGGAGAAAGCAGATGGAGGTCGGGCATACATAATTATACACGGAATAAAAAACAAAACCACGACAGCAACGTGAGTTCCACAGGTGGAGAGAGCTTTCAGCCGTCCTTCAGAGCTATGAGTTCTTAGGGAGAGCAAGATGACACAATAGGAGATGAAGAACAAAGAGAAGATTATGATGCAGATAAACCCACTATTGGCAACCACCAAAAGGCTAAGGATCTGAGTGTCAGTTCAGGTAAGCTTCAATAATGGGTACAAATCACATAGGAAGTGATCAATAACATTGGGGCCACAGAAGGACAGCTGGAAAGCAAAGACAATTTGTATCACAGAATGCAAGAAGCCCCCTGTCCAGGCTACCCCCATCAGGATACCACAGAGCCTCCAGTTCATGATAGAGGGGTAGTGCAATGGCTTGCAAATGGCCACGTAGCGGTCGTAGGCCATGGCGGTGAGGATAATCATCTCCACTCCAGCAAAGAAGTGATCAGCAAAGACCTGGGTCGTATAGCCCTTGAAGGAGGTGGTTTTCTTCTCATAGAGGGAGTCCACAATCATCTTTGGCACAAATGCAGAGGAATAGCAGGCATCCAGGAAGGACAGGAAGGCCAGAAAGAAGTACATCGGGGATCCCAGGACTGTCGGGCTGCTGACAATGGTCACCACAACTAGCAAATTGCCCCCAACAGTGGCCATGTAAGAGAACAAAAATACAACAAATTCTATTTTTTGAACACTTGGATTCCATGAAAGACCCAAGAGGATGAACTCAGTTACAAAGCTTTGGTTTTGCATATTTCAGAGGAAAAGGTGGAAGCTAACACAGTGACCACGTAGAATCTGAAATTAGGAGAAATATATTTGTCTTAAGCCAGTTTATTATATTAGTGTAGTCATCAAAATTATTGGTGCATCCATAAGCAAAATTATTTTAAGTCCTTCTGTTGTTGTTAAGAATACAAAATTAGAAATTTCTTGAGCCATCAGTCAGAACTGAGGTTAAAATCTTAAAACAGTCAGAGTTTCAACATGGGCGAAGGGAACCATTCACACGTGGTAGGGATGACAAATGGTTTTTAAAGTGGGTGCCAGCTTTGACTTGTTAGGAGTGGCCACCTAGAGTGACATGTTGAGGAGGATTCTGAAGCACATCCAAGCTCTGAGGAAAGGAGGACTGTAATGTATTAGTTATGCCTCCCCTTGACATGGCATGGGAACCAGAATGACTTGCATGAGAAATGCATCTCTCTCAGGAGACTGCCTTACCTACAAATAAAAGAACAGCTGACATGCATTTTAACAGGCAATTGGAAATCATGCCTATTCCCCCAAGTTTTTCTTTAAAATTTTGAGTTGAACTGGGCCTTCAAGATGAATTAATTCATTTCTTATCAAAAATAAAGGCCAATGGAACATTGCCTAACTGTATGCTTAACAAAAATAAGGATGCATTAAGTTTTGGGTTGTCTTTGTTTTTGTTTTAGTCATCATTTTAAAATGTAAACACAAGCTGACAAAAATAATAATACCTACTTCAAAGTGTTCTGCTAATGACTGAGTGAAATAATGCAAGGAAAAAAGCAATTGCTCAGTGCGTAGTGTCTCGGATACGGTCCATATGAGGTCTTATTATCCCTAGTTTACTATTAGCTAAGTTATGGTTTGAGAGTTTAAGAAATAAAAAACAGGTAGATCCGGGATTTTCTGTCTCCACAGACAACGTCCATTCTACTGGATCAATAAAGAAAGCAGCGAGAATATTTCTTTTCTGGGAGAACTTCAGAGTAAGGATGGCCTTTCTACAGTCTCCACACACCTCTCAAGGTTAAAACCTTCTGATTCATTTGTTCATGTTTAAATTAGACACCTCAGGGAAAAGAAACTCCACATGATCTATAATCAGAAGGTAATGGCCCTACCATACACGTACACATCAAATACACATACAAAGGGCAACAACCACGGAAGTAAAGAATAGAAACCACATGCTCAACATAAGCCAGTCTTAAGACTTTACTAATTCTTAACTAATTATTTAAACAGTGTGACTCAATATGATTAAGCGTAACTCCTTAAGGTATATTCGTTTCAAAATTATATAACTTTATTAAAAAATAGTTCATACATTGCTTACCTAAGCATCTCATAAGACTATGATGAGGCCCAATTTTAAAAATGTGAAAACATTGCTTATGTCAAAGAGCTGTTGCAGATTGTGGTTATTATTATCTCACTCAATAAACCACCTGCTTTCCCCATAGAAAGCATTTCCATGACTCAACCAGATAAGTACTTCAGCTTTTGACTTCATTTTCCATAGGTAGACACAGCTTTGAAGGATGAATGCATCCTCGTTTGTATCTATAAAAGAAATTTGTCACTGAAATCACTTACATAACTACATATTTGCTAAAGAGATGAATAAAATACTTGTGAGGCTTATGTCAGTAAACTGATTTTGTTGAATGCTACTTAGAATTGACAAATAAAACTAGTGAATATACATTTATAAGGTTAATGTCATGTCTTTGCTTTTAAACAAGCATTTTCCTTATGTTCCCAGGGAGCTAGGCTATCCTAAATTGGGTCAGCAATGTTAACTCCATATCCAGCTACAAGCTGTTACCCAGAAACAAACAAACAAAAAAAGCATAGAACAAACCCAAAAGGGTCCAGGGGTCAGCCAACAACCGTATATTAAAATATAAAGAGAGTCAATATAATAAAGGATTAACCTAAACACAGAAAGCTATAACTACAACAAGCCGAATTGGTTCTCAGGATCCATAGGTCTTCAAACACTAAGAAACTATACCAAATGGGTAGGACTGAGTGCTCTAACTGGTTCAATGGACTGTGGAAGTGCCTACCAAAACTAAGTAAAAATTTACCCCAGGAAGGGAGTTAGAGATCTACCCAATATCACAGGTAGCTTACATCACAGAAAGCAATTATCGTATGACAGACCCAGGACCCATGAGCCAACAGACAAAACTGTTAGAAAAGGGAAACAAGAAAAAGTCTCCCAATCATGATCTTAGTTCTTTGTCTTTACGTTAACCAGTGATAGTCTGTAAGTCATTTACTCATAGGTAATTATTCCAAGGATTGTAAGGAGGCCATTGAAACACCCTTACTCTTAATGAATCAGCACCTGTCAAAATTGTATAAAAAGCACTTATTGATTATCCTTCTTTGGATTTTGGTTTGTTTGTAGCCTGAGTGCTTACAGCCAATTTCCATTTTTTGTTTTCTGATGTCACAATAAAAAAAACTCTGTCACAGAAGGCTTTAATGAAAATTATTACTCCACAACAGATATAGGATCCAACAGTGGTCAGTTTAGCCTAGGACAAAAGGAAGAGAGACAATGAAGTGAAATATGTAAGAACATCAACTCCAGACTCATACAGGCTTGGGTTCAAACCCAAGCTCTTCTGTTTAGTTATGTCTCATGGAACAAGTTACTTCCAATCCTTGGTTTCCACTTCTGAAAAGTGAGTATACTAAGAATGCCTATTGATAGACTCAAACACAATCCACATGAATACATTCAACAGGAGATCAAGCCCCCAGACCACTGACGCAGGGAAGAATTGTCAACATTTTTACTTGTACTTAACTCCCCCTTTACCATGAACAGGGCTGACAAGTGCTTTTACTGATAAGCTCTTTGACTCTTTCTTTTATTATTTTAAAAATGGAAATTATTTTATTTGGTCACAGTGTAGGTATGCCAATTTTTTTTTTTAATGCATAGCAGTTTTATATGACCTTCATAATCCCTTAGTACCTGTCAAACATACATGAGTCCAATTCTATTTCAGGCAGCTTCTTTATACAAAGAAAATCAAGTTGTCTGTACCTTAATTGATGATAATTTATGTTAATGATTACATAATTCTGAAAATTCAAAAATGTGAACTATAAATATCACCGTATATCAAGTTCTTCTTGAAAATTCTGGTCATGGTAGCCTCCTATTCTTTATGGAGAAAAGTCCATTCAGTGGCTGGATAAAATGTGAATGCCATTTCCAAGTCTTATTTCTACATCTAAGAAGAAAGTCTCACATACACACAAGGTAGAGAATGTTCCCCACTGCTTCTCAAGTGCTGTTTCCAATTTGATGTCATGGAACAAAAAATAGAGAAGGAAAAGGTTCGTCACTTATTTCCAACTGGAATTTAGGGATGTTTCCGTGAGAGGATGTGAACCTGTAGAACTGCCTCTCAGTTGCCCTCTGGGGTTTGAAAATTTTCCATCAGCATGATTCTCCAAGACAGTTTAATGTGGTTTGAAGTACTTAAGCATTGGCAAATATCTATGTCCCAAATCAATTAGGATATTTTTTAAATCTCCTTCTTTTATAACTACTCCTGAGATTCTATGTGACGATGCTTTCACTTCCCTTTATGTTCAGGAATATAACAATGTTTATGCTAGAATGGAAACGCCTAATGTTCTTACTAAATGCAAGAGCTGAGTTCTGGGATAAGGCACAGCATCGATCCAGGACAGCATGTGCTGTTCTTGGGCTAGGGTGGCAGTGAGTGCTTATGAAGGAATAACATATTTTAAAAATAAATATGCAAAAATATGTAGATTAATCCAAATGTTGTTTTTCTCTCTCTCTCTCTCTCTCTACATACCTGATCTTGATATTCTATGTCTTTAAAACTAAAAGCCTGATTTCTGTCCCTGGGTGGTACAAATCGTTAATGCACACACCTGTTAACTGAAAAGATGGATGTAAAAGTCTACCTCGAGGCACCTCAGAACGAGGTCCTGGCCATCTACTTCTAAAAACTTAGTACCTGAAAACCCTATGAGGCAGAGTTCTACTCTGACACACATGAGGTCCCCGTGAGTCAGAATCAAATCAATAGTACCTGGGTTTTGTTCAACTGTTTGTTGCATATTTTCTTCTCTTCTCATGTTATATGAAAAAAAATGAATGACAGATCAGTTTACTCTGATGAAATGTAGCATTGTGATTGAAGTTTGAGGTAAAACCTGGAGATCCCTCATCAGGCCACTTCAGAAAGGGGCCAAACCAAACACTTTGTTGCTCCATTCAGAATTTAAACATTTTACTCTACCTACTTCTACGGCAATTCATACCCCACAAAAGATGTAAAATTGAAATAATTCATCAGAAAAGTTAAGGCCCAGAAGCACCTTCACATCAAGCACCTATGGGATCAAAGAACAAGGGTTGCTTTCTTTTTATTAAAATTTTAGAAGTTTGCCCTGACCAGAAGAACTGGCTGACATGGACTACATTCCTTGTGATCCAAGGACAGAAATCCCCAGAGAACTGCCGGACACATGGCCTGAAGCTTGTGGAAGGAATGGGTGATGTCATTAGGTACCATCAAGACAGATACTGAGGGTAAAGGATGTCTTCCTCCACTCTCAACATCCTCAGTCAGAGCAAGGACAGGTGAGAGCTTGATAAGGGCCCACACACTTGGCCCAAGGCCAAGGATCAGCAGGGGACTATTTTTATCTCAGAGTCCTGAACTTGTGTCCCCTGAACTGAACAGGTCAGCACCACTCTGGCAACCCAATGTAGTGCAATCCTGTGGAAAAAATAAACAAAATAATAAAGATCCAGCCTGCTGAAGCCATTTTCTTGTCAGAGCCTGTAACTGGAGCTGGTGTCCCAGCCACAGGAACAGTCATAACTTGATTGGGGCTGATTAAGAGCTCCTTGAGGATTCTGGTTGATTCCATGGATGGGATAGAATATGGGAGAGCAACATAAAAAGTAGAAAGAGTCAGGAGTCCATACAGTCATGTCCATGTTGGGATGTTATACCCAGAAGACACTACAGACTTCTCAGTCGCAGGCACTGGAGAATGTTGGACATTTTGCAGTAGGCACTCCAAAGCATGGAAGCAGGGACAGGGTTCTGCTTGTCCACGTGAAACAGAGTTTTATGAAAAAATCGGCTCCTCAAAGCTATGAACATAAAATGAGAGTGTAAGCCATTTAGGAAGTTCAGGGGAAGGAAAAGTGTTCCAGACAGAAGGAATAGCCTATGGATATAAAGGCCCTATGGCAAGAGTATACCTGGTCCTTAAGTGGAACGGAAAGGGACCACATGGACTGGAGAATCAGTGAGGGATCAGCCATGAGTGAGCAGTCCAGAGAGGTGGGAGGGTAGCAAGATTACTGCTGCCTGATCTTTAGCAATTTTAAGGTTTTAGCTTTTATCCTGAGCACCAGTGCAGTTGAGCAGGGTCATGAGATGATCTGACTTATGTGTTTAAAAGATAACTCTAACTTCCTTGCTAAGGATAGAATTGGAGATAAGTATACAAGGTAATGCAGGAAGACTAAGTAAGAGGGACTTGCAATAATCGAGGTGAAAGAGAATGGTGGCTTGGAATTAAGTGACAGCTCTCAAAATGAAAAGAAGTTCTTGAATTTGAGATGTAGGTTAAAGCTGACAGGATTTCCTGATAGAGTGGATGTGGGCAATGAGAAGAACAAATGAACCAAATGAGGCATCAGTAGAGACGGAGGATGACATGAGTGGAGTCTGTTTGGGGATTGGGTCAGAACAACCAGAAATACAGCTTTGGATTTATTCAGTTTAAGAAACCAACTTGCCATTTAGATGGAAATACCATGGAAGCAGTTGGATGTCCAGATCTCAACCTCAAGGAAGAAGTCTGGACTGGAGATATTAATTTGGGCACCTTGGTCATTTAAGAGATTATGTAAAGGAAGAGGGAATAGATCAATTGGGTTAAATGCTGTTAATGGATTTAATAAGATGAGAAATGAAAAAGTGCTGTTAAATTCAACAAGGCAGAAGTCTGTGGTGACCTTGAAGAGAGGATTTTTAAATAATTTTGATTACCGACATGTGACTGAAAGGAGTAAAGAGACATGGGGGATGGGCATTATAGAGATCCCTTAGTTTTGCTGCAGAGGAGGGAGAATGAAATGGGGTATTAGACATAAAGGAAGTAGGGCCAAAAAAATATTTTTAACGATGAGAGAGGTAACAGATTGCTTCTTTGATGATATAACTGATCCAGTAGAGAAGGAAACATGGATGAAATAAGAGTCAGAAGAGATTCTTAGCCAAGTGTCCTTGTGTAAGCAGTGAGGAGATGAGGTTCCATGCAAAAGTAGAAGCTGGTTGTCTTTGGTAAGGGTCACAGATACTTCATTTACGGCTGCAGTTAGAAGGCAGCATATAAGTGAATGGATGCTGGCAGATTGATAGATATACTTGTAGGACTCTGGAAATTCTCTTTTGATGTTTTAAATTATTTCAGTGAAATAGGAAGGCGGTGCATTAAGGTTCCCATTAAGTTTGACTCTTGTGGTAATTTTTTAAGCAGATACTTTTCTTCAAATTGAAGTATCCTTCAATTCCTACTTTGCAAAACCTCAGAATCATAAAGAGTTGAGATTTTTTTAAATTCTAATACAGAGGTAATCATATAATTTACCAGTTAGTATTAGTAACAACCAATCTCCATAACAAAACAGTATGACCAAGATTTGTTTCAGATGTCAGGGTGTCAAAAAAAAAAAAAAAAAAAAAAGCCAGACATTGAGCTGTTGAATAATATGTTTAATGGGTAAAGGCTACTTAATGTGAACTAATTTAGGGATCTTTTTTATAGAACTGTAAGAAGTTGTGAGAATAAATTAACAGGAAATATCACAGCATTAGTGAACAGAACAGCTCATAAATGTAATAGACGATGTAGATTCAGATATTACTTTATTTTTTTAGTAGTGGCTTAAACAACTTGGAAATTTATTTATCTCTTACATATAGGAAGTCTGAGCCAAGTAGTATGGGGCTGCTATTACAACTCTACAACATTAGGGTTTTAGGATCCTTCAGTCTTGCTTTTCCACTAACCTTAACACACATCCTCAAAGTCCAAGATGGCTGCCTGAATTCCCACCACAATTCCACATTTACAGAATTACCATTTAATATACCACTTTCATTTACATTTTATTCATCATAATTTGTTTGCATGATCACACCTAACTACGCTGGATGCTCAGAAATATCTTTTACCTAGGAAACACAGTTTCTGAAAAAACAACAGCAGCAACAACAACAACAACAACAAAACCATTGCCATCTCCTGAACTCAGACTCAAAAGTTTCCAGATTTTTGATCTTTGTAAGGAAAGGAGACTGCCACATCTTTCTGCTGTAGGGCAGGTGGTGGTTTCAAACCACCACACTTTATGTCAGCAGCCAAGGGCTTACCTACTGTACCACCAGGGCTGCTTGACTGGGATCAGGACCCTAAAAGTAAATTTTTTTTCAGTTAAAATAGTTTCAGGAAGTTCCTATTAATGATATCTAAGATTTTTTTTCTTCTTTCCCTAAAGGTTTTTCAAAGTATGGTGTCAATGGCAAAAAGTTTAATGGATAATCTGAATCCTCTTTTTTAGTGATTTCTTTTCATTACTATATTATAAACAAACATAAAATTCAATTCTCCTTAGATTACCTATAAGGATACTGAGCTGCCAACTCCAAGATGTGAGTGATTCGAGGGTGGTAATAGCATTTCCTGACCTACCCGTTAGTATTTTTCTGTGGCATTACATTACTTTCTGCCTTACAAGTTCCAACCCATATAAAGTATTTGGTTAAGCACATTTTGATTTCTTTCCTCTTGAAACTTAAATTTTTAAGTTTAATGTTTTATTTTTCATCAGAAACCACCACCCATCTGGTCCACAATTTCCTCATGGTATTTTTCACTTCCTTATTCCTGAAAGTATAAATCAAAGGGTTGAGCAAGGGACTTACGAAGGTGTAAACTATGGCCACCACCTTGTCGAAGGAGAAAGCAGATGGAGGTCGGGCATAGATAATTATGCATGGGACAAAAAACAAAACCACCACAGCAATGTGAGATCCACAGGTGGAGAGAGCTTTCAGCCGTCCTTCAGAGCTATGAGTTCGTAGTGAGAGCAAGATGACACAATAGGAGATGAGCAACAAGGAGAAGATTATGATGCAGATAAACCCACTATTGGCAACCACCAAAAGGCTAAGGATGTGAGTGTCAGTGCAGGCAAGCTTCAATAATGGGTTCAAATCACATAGGAAGCGATCAATAACATTGGGGCCACAGAAGGGCAGCTGGAAAGTAAAGACAATTTGTGTCAAAGAATGCAAGAAGCCCCCTGTCCAGGCTACCCCCATCAGGATACCACAGAGCCTCCAGTTCATGATAGAGGGGTAGTGCAATGGCTTGCAAATGGCCACATAGCGGTCATAGGCCATGGTGGTCAGGACAGTCACCTCCACTCCAGCAAAGAAGTGGTCAGCAAAGACCTGGGTCGTATAGCCCTTGAAGGAGATGGTTTTCTTCTCATAGAGGGAGTCCACAATCATCTTTGGCGCAAATGCAGAGGAATAGCAGGCATCCAGGAAGGACAGGAACGCCAGAAAGAAGTACATCGGGGATCCCAGGACTGTCGGGCTGCTGACAATGGTCACCACAACTAGCAAATTGCCCCCAACAGTGGCCATGTAAGAGAACAAAAATACAACAAATTCTATTTTTTGAACACTTGGATTCCATGAAAGACCCAAGAGGATGAACTCAGTTACAAAGCTTTGGTTTTGCATATTTCAGAGGAAAAGGTGGAAGCTAACACAGTAAACATGTAGAATCTGAAATTAGGAGAAAGATGTTTGTCTCAAAAGAGTTTATGATATTAGCATAGTATTCAAAGTATTGGTGAATCCATAACCAAAATTATTTTAAGTGCTTTGTGGTTGTTAAAAATACAAAATTAGAAATTTCTTGAGCCATCAGTCAGAACTTAAATTCTTTAAAACTCTTTAAACTCTTTAAAACAGTCAGAGTTTCAATATGTGGGAATGGAAACATTCATACGTGGTACGGATGACAAATAGTTTTTAAAGTGGGTGCCAACATTGACTTGTTAGGAGTGGCTACCTAGAGTGAAATGTTGAGGAGGATTCTGAAGCACATCCAAGCTCTGAGGAAAGGAGGACTATAATGTATTAGTTATGCCTCCCATTGGCATGGCATGGGAACCAGGATGACTTGCATGGGAAATGTATCTTTCTCCAGGAGACTGCCTTACCCACAAATAAAAGAAAATATAACATGCATTTTAAGAGGCTATTGGAAATCATGCCTACTCCCCCAAATGTTTCTTTAAAAGTTTGAGCTGAATGGGGCCTTTAAGACGAATTACTTCATTCCGTATAAAAAATAAAGACCAATGGAAAAAGTGCCTAACTGTATGCTTAAAGAAAATGAGCATATATTAAGTGCTGTTTTTTTTTAATTCATCATTTTAAAATGAGAACTGAAACTGACAAAAATAATAATACCTACTTTAAAATGTTGTGTTGATGAATAAGTGAAATAATGCAAGGAAAGCAATTGCTCAGTGCCTTTAGTTACTAGGATACAGTCCATGTTAGATTTTATTATCCCCAATAGCCCTAATTGGGGAGGTTAAGTCAAAAAATTAACAAAAGGTATATCTGGGATTTTCTGGCTCCAAAGCCAAAGTCCATTCCACTGGATCAATAACAAGCAAGGAGAATGTTTCTTTTCTGGGAGAACTTCAGAGAAAGGATGGCCTTTCTACAGTTTCCATATACCTCTCAAGGTTAAAACCTTCTGATTCATTTGTTCATGCTGAAATTAGAAACCTCAAGGAAAAGAAACTCCGCATGGTTTATAATCAGAAGGTAATGGCCCTACCATATACGTACATATCAAATACACATACAAAGGGCAACAACCATGGAAGTGAAGAATAGAAACAACATATTCAACATAAGCCAGTCTTAAGACTTTATTAGTTCTTAACCAATTATTTAAACAGTGTGACTCAATACGATCAAGTGCAACTCCTCGAGGTATATTCATTTCAAAATCATATAACATTATTGTAAAATAGTTCATACATTGCTTACCTAAGCATCTCACAAGACTCTGAAGAGGGCCAAGTTTGAAAATGTGAAAGTGTTGCTTATGGCAAAGAACTGTTGTTGCAAACTGTGGTTATTATTATCTCACTCAATAAACCCGCGGCTTTCCCTATAGAAAGCATTTCTACGACTCAACCAGATAATTATTTCAACTTCTGACTTCATTTTCCATAGGTAGACACAGCTTTGAAGGATGAGGGTGTCCTTGTTTGTACCTATAATAGAAGTTCATCACTCAAGTCATTTACATAATTATATATTTGCTAAAGAGATGAATAAAATACTTGTGGGGCTTATATCAGTAAACTGATTTTGCTGAATGCCACTTAGAATTGACAAATAAAACTAATGAATATACAATTTTACAGGTTAATGTCATCTGTTTCTTTGTGTTTAAACAACCATTTTCCTTATGTTCCCAGGGACCTTGGCAATCCTAAATTGTGCCAGCACTGTTAACTCCATATCCAGCTGCAAGCTGTTACCCAGAAACAAACAAAAAAACATAAAACCAACCCAAAAGGGTCATTGGGTCTGTCAACAACCATATATTAAAATATAAAGATTATCAATAGAATAAAGGGTTAACCTAACCACAGAAGGCCATAACCACAACAGGTCAATTTATTTCTCAGGATCCATAGGGCTTCAAACACTAAGAAACTGTATCAAAGGGGTAGGACTGAATGCTCTAACTTGTTCAATGGACTGTGGACGTGCTTACCAAAACTACATGACAATTTATCCCAGGAAGCGAGTTAGAGATCTACCCAATATCACACATAGCCCACATCACAGACAGCAATTATCATATGACAGACCCTGGACCCCTGAGCCAACAGACCAAACCGTTAGAAAAGATAAACAAGAAAAGTTCACCCAATCACGATCTTAGTTCTTTGTATTTACTTAAACCAAAGACAGTTTGTAAGTAATTTTCTTTTAGGCAATTATACCAATGGCTGTGAAGAACCCCCAGAATCACTATTACTCATGAGGAATCAGCATCTGTCAAAATTGCATAAAAAGCACTTATTGATTATCCTTCTTTGGATTTTAGTTTGTTTGTAGCCTGAGTGCTTGCAGACAATTTCCCTTTTTTTTTTCAGATGTGCCATGATAAAAAACTCTGTTGCAGAAGGCGTTAGTGAAAGTTATCACTCTACAACAGATATAGGATTCAACAGTGGTCAGTTTAGCCTAGGACAAAAGTAAGGGAGACAATGAAGTGAAATAAGTAAGAACATCAACTCCAGACTCATACAGGCTTGGGTTCAAATCGAAGCTCTTCTATTTAGTTATGTCTCACGGAACAAGTTACTTCAAATCCTTGTTTTCCACTTCTGAAAAGTGAGCTAATAAGAATGCCTATTGATAGAATCAGATAACACAATACAGACAAATACATTCAAGAGGAGATCAAGCTTCCAGACCACTGACACAAAGAAGATTTGTCAACATTTCTACTTACACTTAATTCCCCCTTTACCATGAACAAGGCTGACAAGTGCTTTTAGTGATAAACTCTTTGACTCTTTCTTTTATTACTTTAAAAATGGAAATTATTTTATTTGGTCACAGTGTAGGTACGCCATTTTTTTTTTTAATGCATAGCACCTTTAAATAACCTTTGTAATCCCTTAGTACCTGTCAAACATACATGAGTCCACTTCTACTTCAGGCAGCTTCTTTATACAAAGAAAATCAAGTTGTCTGTACATTAACTGATGCTAATTTATATTAATGATTACATAATTCTGAAAATGCAAAAATGTGAATTATAAATCTCACCATATATCATTTTTTTTTTTTTTTTTTTAATTCTAGCGTGACCAATCTCCTATTCTTTGTGGAGAAAAGTCCATTCAGTGGCTAGAGAAAATCTGGATGCCATTTCCAATTCTTATTTCTACATCTAAGAGAGAGAAAGTCTCACAGGCACACAAGGCAGAGAATGTTCCCCAGTGCTTCTCAAGTGCTGTTTCCAATTTGGTATCATGGAACAAAACACAGAGAAGCAAAGGTCTCCTCCTTTAATTCCAACTGGAATTTGAAGAGTTTTCCCTGAGAGGACATGAACGTGTAGAACTGCCTCTCAGTTGCCCCCGGGGGTTTGAAAATTTTCAGTCAGCGTGATTATCCAAGACACTTTTACGTGGTTTGAAGTACTTAAGCATTGGCAGCATTGCGACATCCCGAATCAATTGTGAATTTTTTTTTTTTTTAATCTCCTTCTTTTATAACTACTCCTGAGATTCTATGTGAAGACGTTTTCACTTCCCTTTCTGTTCAGGAATATAACAATGTGTATGCTGGAATGGAAACGCCTATGTTCTTACTAAACGCAAGAGCTCAGTTCTGGAATAAGGCACAGCATCTGTACATGAGGACAGCATGTGCTATTTTTGGGCTGGGGTAGCAATGAGTGCTTATTAAGGAATAAAATTTTTCATATACAAATATGAAAAACTACATAGATTAATCCAAATGTTATTTTTTTCTCTACATACCAGATCTTGATATTCCATGACTTTAAAACTAAAAGCCTGATTTCTGTCCCTGGGTGGTACAAATCGTTAATGCACGCACCTGTTAACTGAAAAGATGGATGTAAAAGTCTACCTCGAGGCACCTCAGAACAAGGTTCTGGCCATCTACTTCCAAAAACTTTGTACTTGAAAACACTATGAAGCATAGTTCTACTCTGACACACATGAGGTTCCCGTCAGTCAGAATCAAATCAACAATACCTGGGTTTGGTTCATTTGTTTGTGTAATATTTTCTTCTTTTCTCATGTTATATGAAAAGAATGAATGACAGATCAGTTTGCTCTGATGAAATGTAGCATTGTGATTGAAGTTTGAGGGAAAACCTGGAGATCCCCCATCAGGCCACTTCAGAAAGGGGCCAAACCAAACAATATGTTGCTCCATTCGGTATTTAAACATTTTACTCTAACTACTTCTATGGCAATTCATACCCCACAAAAGAAGTAAAGTTGAAGTGATTCATCAGAAAAGTTAAGGCCTAGAAGCACCTTCACATCAAGCACCTATGGGAACAAAGAACAAGGGTTGCTTTCTTTTTATTAAAATTTTAGAGGTTTGCCCTGACCAGAAGAACTGGCTGACATGGACCACATTCCTTGTGATTCAAGGACAGAAATCCCCAGAGTACTGCCTGACACAGGGCCTGGAGTCTGTGGAAAGACTGGGTGATCTTGTTAGGTACCATCAAGATGGATACTCAGGGTAAAGGACATCTTCTGCCACTCTCAAAACCCTCAGAGCATAGACAGATGAGAGCTTGAAAAGGGCCCAAACAAAGGGCCCAAGGCCAAAGATCAGCAGGGGACTATTTTTATCCCAGAGCCCTGAACTTGTGTTCCCTGAACTGAGCATGTCAGTACCACTCTGGTAACCCAATGTAGTACAATCCTGTGGAAATAAATAAACAAATAAAGATCCAGCCTGCTGAAGCCATTTGGATGCCAGACCATGTAACTGGAACTGGGGTCCCAGCCACAGGAACAGTCATAAATTGATTGGGACTGAATAAGAGCTCCTGGAGGATTCTGTTTGACTCCATGGATGGGATAGAGTATGGAAGAGCAGCATGAAAAATATAAATAGCCAGGGGTCCATAGAGTGTCCAAGTTGGGATGCTATACCCAGAAGGCACTTCAGACTTCCCAGTCACGGGCACTGGAGAATGCTGAACATTTTACAGCAGGCACTCCAAAACATGGAAGCAGGGACAAGATTCTGCTTGTTTAGGGCCAAGGATATTTTTATGTAAAATATCAGTTCTTCAAATATGTGAATATAAAATGAGATTGTAAGCCACTTAGAGAGTTCAGGGGAAGGGAAAGTGTTCCATACAGAAGGAATAGCCTATGGATATAAAGGCCCTATGCCATAAAAAAAAAAAAAAAAATTTTATGGCAAGAGTATACCTGGTCAGAAAGTGGAACAGAAAGGGACCACATGGACTGGAAGATCAGTGAGGGATCAGCCATGAGTGAGCAGTTATGAGAGGTAGGAGGGTAGCAAGATTACTGCTGCCTGATCTTTAGCAATTGTAAGGTTTTAGCTTTTATCCTGAGCACCAGTGTAATTGCGTAGAGTCATGATATGATCTGACTTATGTGTTTAAAGGTTAACTCTAACTGGCTTGGTGAGGATAGACCTGGGATATTGAATGCAAAGGTAAAAGCAGGAAGACTAAGTAAGAGGGACTTGCAATAATCGAGGTGAAAGAGAATGGTGGCTTGGAATTAAGTGACAGCTCTCAAAATGAAAAGAAGTTCTTGAATTTGAGATATATGTTAAAGCTGACAGGATTTCCTGATAGAGTGGATGTGGGCAAGGAGAAAAACAAATGAACCAAATGAGGCATCAGTAGAGATGGAGGATGACGTGAGTGGAGACTTCTTGGGGATTGGGTCAGAACAGCCAGAAATACTGCTTTGGATTTATTCAGTTTAAGAAATCCATTTGTCATTTAGATGGAAATACCATGGAACCAGCTGGATGTCCAGATCTCAACCTCAAGGAAGAAGTCTGGGCTAGAAAAATTAATTTGGGCACCTTGATCATATAAGAGATTATGTAAAGGAAAAGGGAATACAGCAACTGGGTTAAAAGATGTAAAATGATTTAATAAGATGAGAAATGAAGAACTGCTGTTAAATACAATGATGCAGAGGTCTGTGGTGACCTTGAAGAGAGGATTTTCAAATAGATTTAGTTATTGACATGTGACTGAAGGGAGTTTAAAGAGGTTGGAAGGGGAGAAATGGGGGCTGGGCATTTTAGAGATCCCATGTATTTTTCCTTGAAGGACGGAGAATGAAATGGGGTATTAGACACAAAGGACATGGAGTCAAAAAAATGTTTTTACGATGAGAGAGGTAACAGATTGCTTCCTTGATGATGTAACTGATCCAGCAGAGGAGGAAACATGGATGAAATAAGAGTCAGAAGAGATTCTTAGGCAAGTGTCCTTGTGTAAGCAGTGAGGAGATGAGGTACCATGTAAAAGTAAAGAGAGACTGGTTGCCTTTGTAAGGGTCACAGATACTTCATTTACGGCAGCAGTTAGAAGGCAGCGTACGAGTGAATGGATCCTGTCAGATTGAAAGATATAGTTGTAGGAGTCTGGAAATACTCTTTTGACAATTTAAATTATTTCATTGAAATAAGAAGGAAGTATATCAATGCTTCCCATTAAGTTTGACGCTTGTGGTAATTTGTTAGGCAGATGCCTTTCTTCAGATTGAAGTATCCTTCAATTCCTACTTTGCTAAACCTCAGTATCATAAAAAGTTGAGAATTTTTCAAATTCTAATACAGAGGTAATCATACAATTTACCAGGTAGTATTAGTAAAAACAAGTCTCCATAACAAAACAGTATGACCAAGATTTGTTTCAGATGTCAGGGTGTCAAAAAAAAAAAAATGTTAGACATTGAGCTGTTAAATAATATGTTTAATGGTTAAAGGCTATTTAATGTGAACTTATTCGGAGATCCTATAGAACTATAAGAAATTTGTGAGAACAAATGAACATGGAATATTGCATCATTAATAAACAGAATTGTACTAGATGATGTAGATTCTGATATTACTTTATTTTTTTAGTAGTGACTTAAACAAGTTGGAAATTTATTTACCTCTTACATATAAGAAGTCTGAGCCAAGTAGTATGAGGCTGCTATTACAACTCTACAACATGAGGGTTTTAGGATCCTTCAGTCTTGCTTTCACTGACCTTAACACACATCCTCATGGTACAAGATGGGTGCCTGAATTCCCACTACAATTCCGCATTTACAGAATTACCATTTAATATACCACTTTCGGGTTTTGGGCACAGTTTCATTTACATTTTATCTGCCGTAATTTGTTTGCATGATCACACATAACTACATTGGATGTTGGGAAATCTCTTTTAGCTAGGAAGTGAGTTTATCAGAAAAACAACAACAGCAACAAACAACCACAAAAATCATTGCCATCCCCTGAGTTGGGTCTCAGAAGGTTTCCAGATTTGTGTTATTTATAAGGAAAGCAGACGCCACATCTTTCTAATGTAGAGTAGGTGGTGGTTTTGAACCACCACACTTCACATCAGCAGCTAAGAGATTACCTTGTGTGCCACCAGAGCTGCTTAATTGGGGTCAGGACCCTAAAAGTGAACTTTTTTTTCAGTTAACATAATTTCATGAAGTTCCTATTCCTGATATCTAAGATTTTTTTTTCTACTTTCCTTAAGGGTTTTTCAAACTGTGGTGTGCTTGACAAGAAGTTTAGTAGATAATCTGATTTCTCTTTCTTAGTGATTTCTTTTCATTACTATACTCTAAACAAACACAAAATTCAACTCTCCTTAAATTACCTTATAGGCAATCCCTATAGGCTACTTAGCTGCCAACTCCAAGATATGAGTGATCCGAGAGTAGTAATAGCATTTCCTAACCTACCCGTCAGTATTTTTCTGTGGCATTACATTGCTTTCTGCCTTACAAGTTCCAGTCCCTATAAAGTATTTTGTTTAAGCCCACTTTAAATTTTTTCCTCTTGAAATTTAACTTTTAAGTTTAATATTTTATTTTTCATCTGAAACCCAGCAATCTGGTCCATAATTTCCTCATGGAATTTTTCATTTCATTATTCCTGAAAGTATAAATCAAAGCATTGAGCACGGGAGTTACAATGGTATAAACTATGGCCACCAACTGGTCGAAGGAGAAAGCAGATGGAGGTCGGGCATAGATAATTATGCATGGGACAAAAAACAAAACCACCACAGCAATGTGAGATCCACAGGTGGAGAGAGCTTTCAGCCGTCCTTCAGAGCTATGAGTTCGTAGTGAGAGCAAGATGACACAATAGGAGATGAGCAACAAGGAGAAGATTATGATGCAGATAAACCCACTATTGGCAACCACCAAAAGGCTAAGGATGTGAGTGTCAGTGCAGGCAAGCTTCAATAATGGGTTCAAATCACATAGGAAGCGATCAATAACATTGGGGCCACAGAAGGGCAGCTGGAAAGTAAAGACAATTTGTGTCAAAGAATGCAAGAAGCCCCCTGTCCAGGCTACCCCCATCAGGATACCACAGAGCCTCCAGTTCATGATAGAGGGGTAGTGCAATGGCTTGCAAATGGCCACATAGCGGTCATAGGCCATGGCGGTCAGGACAGTCACCTCCACTCCAGCAAAGAAGTGGTCAGCAAAGACCTGGGTCGTATAGCCCTTGAAGGAGATGGTTTTCTTCTCATAGAGGGAGTCCACAATCATCTTTGGTGCAAATGCAGAGGAATAGCAGGCATCCAGGAAGGACAGGAAGGCCAGAAAGAAGTACATCGGGGATCCCAGGACTGTCAGGCTGCTGACAATGGTCACCACAACTAGCAAATTGCCCCCAACAGTGGCCATGTAAGAGAACAAAAATACAACAAATTCTATTTTTTGAACACTTGGATTCCATGAAAGACCCAAGAGGATGAACTCAGTTACAAAGCTTTGGTTTTGCATATTTCAGAGGAAAAGTTGGAAGCTAACACAGTGACCATGTAGAATCTGAAATTAGGAGAAATATATTTGTCTTAAACCAGTTTATTATATTAGTGTAGTCATCAAAATTATTGGTGCATCCATAAGCAAAATTATTTTAAGTCCTTCTGTTGTTGTTAAGAATACAAAATTAGAAATTTCTTGAGCCATCAGTCAGAACTGAGGTTAAACTCTTTAAAACAGTCAGAGTTTCAATAGGGGGAAGGGAACCATTCACATGTGGTAGGGATGACAAATGGTTTTTAAAGTGGGTGCCAGCTTTGACTTGTTAGGTGTGGCTACCTAGAGTGAAATGTTGAGAAAGATTCTGAAGCACATCCAAGCTCTGAGGAAAGGAGGACTGTAATGTATTAGTTATGCCTCCCATTGACATGGCATGGGAACCAGGATGACTCGCATGGGAAATGCATCTCTCTCCAGGAGACTGTCCTACCTACAAATAAAGGAATAGCTAACATGCATTTTAACAGGCAACTGGAAATCATGCCTATTCCCCCAAATATTTCTTTAAAAATTTGAGTTGAACTGGGCCTTCAAGATGAATTAATTCATTTCTTATCAAAAATAAAGGCCAATGGAACATTGCCTAACTGTATGCTTAACAAAAATAAGGATGCATTAAGTTTTGGGTTGTCTTTGTTTTTGTTTTAGTCTTCATTTTAGGATGTAAACAGAAGCTGACAAAAATAATAATACCTACTTCAAAGTGTTCTGCTGATGACTGAGTGAAATAATGCAAGGAAAAAAGCAATTGCTCAGTGCCTAGTGTCTAGGATACTGTCCATGTGAGGTCTTATTATCCCTATTCTAGTATCAGCTAAGTTATGGTTTGAGAGTTCAGGAAATAAAAAAACATGTAGATCTTGGATTTTCTGTCTCCACAGCCAATGTCCATTCCACTGGATCAATAACAAGCAGTGAGAATGTTTCTTTTCTGGGAGAACTTCAGAGTAAGGATGGCCTTTCTACACTCTCCACACACCTCTCAAGGTTAAAACCTTCTGATTCATTTGTTCATGTTTAAATTAGACACCTCAGGGAAAAAAAACTCCAGATGATTTATAATCAGAAGGTAATGGCCCTACCATACACAATACATATCAAATACATATACAAAGGGCAACAACTATGGAAGTGAAGAATAGAAACAACATATTCAACATAAGCCAGTCTTAAGACTTAATTTATTCTTAACCAATTGTTCAAACCATGTGACCTAACACAATCAAGTGCAACTCCTCAAGGTATATTCATTTCAAAATTATATAACATTATTGTAAAATAGTTCATATATTGCTTACCTAAGCATCTCACAAGACTATGATGAGGGCCAATTTTGAAGATGTGAAAGCATTGCTTATTTCAAAGAACTGTTGTTGCAAACTGTGGTCATTATTGTCTCACTTAATAAACCAGCTGCTTTCCCCATGGAAAGCATTTCCACGACTCAACCAAATAATTATTTCAACTTCTGACTCCATTTTCCGTAGATAGACAAAGCTTTGAAGGATGAATGTGTCTTTGTACCTGTAATAGAAATTTATCACTCAAATCATTTACGTAATTATATGTTTGCTAAAGAGACGAAAAAAATACTTGTGGGGCTTATAGTGGTAAAGTGATTTTGTTAAATGCCACTTAGAATTGACAAACAAAACTAATGAATATACAATTTTACAGGTTTATGTCATCTATTTGTTTGCTTTTAAAAAAACATTTTCCTTATGTTCCCAGGGACCTTGGCAATCCTAAATTGTGCCAGCACTGTTAACTCCATATCTAGCTGCAAGGTGTTATCCAGAAACAAACAAAAAATAAAAACATAAAACCAACCCAAAAGGGTCATTGGGTCTGTCAACAAACATATCTTAAAATATAAAGATTATCAATAAAGGGTTAACCTAACCACAGAAGGCCATAACCACAACAGGTCAATTTATTTCTCAGGATCCATAGGGCTTCAAACTCTAAGAAACTGTATCAAAGGGGTAGGACTGAATGCTCTAACTTGTTCGATGGACTGTGGAAGTGTCTACCAAAACAAAGTGAAAATTTACCCCCGGAAGTGAGTTAGAGATCTACCCAACATCACACATAGCCCACATCACAGACAGCAATTATCATATGACAGACCCTGGACCCCTGAGCCAATAGACCAAACTGTCAGAAAAGATAAACAAGAAAAGGTCACCCAGTCATGACCTTAGTTCTTTGTATTTACTTAAAACAAAGATAGTCTGTAAGTAATTTTCTTATAGGCAATTACACTAATGGCTGTGAAGATCTCCTTGAAACACTATTACTCGTAAGGAATCTGCACCTGTCAAAATTGTACAAAAAGCACTTATTGATTATTCTTCTTTGGATTTTGGTTTCTTTGTAGCCTGAGTGCTTGCAGCCAATTTCCCTTTTTGTGTTTTCTGATAAGTCACAATAAAAAACTCTGTTGCAGAAGGCTTTAGTGAAAGTTATCACTCTACAACAGATATAGGACCCAATAGTGGTCAGTTTAGCCTAGGACAAAAGTAAGGGAGACAATGAAGTGAAATAAGTAAGAACATCAACTCCAGACTCATACAGGCTTGGATTCAAATCCAAGCTCTTCTATTTAGTTATGGCTCATGGAACAAGTTACTTCCAATCCTTGGTTTCCACTTCTGAAAAGTGAGTATACTAAGAATGCCTATTCATAGAATCAGGTAACACAATATGCATAAATACATTCAACAGGAGATCAAGCCCCCAGACCACTGACACAGGGAATTGGCAACATTTTTTCTTATGCTTAATTCCCCTTTTACCATGAACAGGGCTGACAAGTGCTTTTACTGATAAGCTCTTTGACTCTTTGTTTTACTAATTTAAAAATGGAAATTATTTTATTTGGTCACAGTGTAGGTATGCCAATTGTTTTAATGCATAGCACTATTGAATGACCTTTGTAATCCTTTAGTACCTCTCAAATACCCATGAGTCCACTTCTACTTCAGGCAGCTTCTTTACACAAAGAAAATCAAGTTGTCTGTAAATTAATTAATGCTAATTTATATTGATGATTAAATAGTTCTAAGAATGCAAAAATGTGAATTATAAATCTCACCATACATCATTTTTTTTTTTTTTGAAAATTCTGGTGTTGCCAATCTCCTATTCTTTGTGGAGAAAAGTTCATTCAGTGCCTGGATAAAATGTGAATGCCATTTCCAAGTCTTATTTCTACATCTAAGAGAGAGAGAAAGTCTCACAGGCACACAAGGCAGAGAATGTTCCCCACTGCTTCTCAAGTGCTGTTTCCAATTTGATGTCATGGAACAAAAAATAGAGAAGGAAAAGATTTGTCCTTTATTTCCAACTGGAATTTAAAGAGGTTTCCCTGAGAGGACATGAACCTGTAGAACTGCCTCTCAGTTGCCCTCCGGGGTTTGAAAATTTTCCATCAGCATGATTCTCCAAGACAGTTTAATGTGGTTTGAAGTACTTAAGCATTGGCAAATTTCTATGTCCCAAATCAATCAGGATTTTTTTTTTGTTTTAATCTCCTTCTTTCATAACTACTCCTGAGATTCTATGTGAAGATGTTTTCACTTCCCTTTATGTTCAGGAATATAACAATGTGTATGCTGGGATGGAAATGCCTATGTTCTTACTAAACGCAAGAGCTCAGTTCTGGGATCAGGCACAGCATCTATACATGAGGACAGCATGTGCTGTTCTTGGGCTGGGGTAGCAATGAGTGCTTATTAAGGAATAACATATTTCATATAGAAATATGCAAAACTACGTAGATTAACCCAAATGTTACCTTTTTCTCTACATACCTGATCTTGATATTCCATGACTTTAAAACTAAAAGCCTGATTTCTGTCCCTGGGTGGTACAAATCGTTAATGCACACACCTGTTAACCAAATGGATGGATGTTAACGTCCACCTCGAGGTACCTCAGAACAAGGTCTTGGCCATTTACTTCCAAAAAATTAGTACTTGAAAGTTCTATGAGGCATAGCTCTACTCTGACACACATGGGGTCCCCATGGTCAGAATCAACTTGACAGTAACTGGACTTTGTTGGTTTGTTTAATATTTTCTTCTTTTGTCATGTTATATGAAAAGAATGAATGACAGATCAGTTTGCTCTGATGAAATGTAGCATTGTGATTGAAGTTTGAGGGAAAACCTGGAGATCCCCCATCAGGCCGCTTCAGAAAGGGGCCAAACCAAACAATACGTTGTTTCATTCGGTATTTAAACATTTTAATCTACCTACTTCTATGGCAGTTCATACCCCACAAAAGATGTAAAATTGAAGTGATTCATCAGAAAAGTTAAGGCCCAGAAGCACCTTCAAATCAAGCACCTATGGGAACAAAGAACAAGGGTTGCTTTCTTTTTATCAAAATTTTAGAGGTTTGCCCTGACCAGAAGAACTACCTGACATGGATACATTCCTTGTGATTCAAGGACAGAAATCCACAGAAAACTGCCTGATACAGGGCCTGGATTCTGTGGAGAAACTGGGTGTTCTTGTTAGGTACCATGAAGATGGACACTCCTTTAGGAGGTCTTCCTCCACTCTCAACACCCTCAGTCAGAGCATGGACAGATGAGAGCTTTATAAGGGCCCACACAAAAGGCCCAAGGACAAGGATCAGCAGGGGACTGTTTTTATCCCAGAGCCCTGAACTTCCGTCCCCGGAACTGAGCATCTCAGCAAAACTCTGATAACCCAAAGTAGTGTAATCCTGTGGAAAAAATAAACAAAGATCTAGCCTTCTGAAGCCATTTGGATGCCAGTCCATGTAACTGGAACTGGGGTCCCAGCAGCAGGACCAGTCATAAGTTGATTGGGGCTGAATAAGAGCCCCTGGAAGATACTGTTTGACTCCATGGATGGGATAGAGTATGGAAGAGCAGCATGAAAATTATAAATGGTCAGGGGTCCATAGAGTCATGTCCAAGTTGGGATGCTATACCCAGAAGGCACTACAGACTTCCCAGTCACAGGCACTGGAGAATGTTGGACATTTTACAGCAGGCTCTCCAAAGCATGGAAGCAGGGACAGGGTTCTGCTTGTCCAGGTCCAAGGGTAGTTTCCTGTAAAATATCAGTTCTTCAAATCTGTGAATATAAAATGAGATTGTAAGCCATTTAGAGAGTTCAGGGGAGGAAAAGTATTCCAGACAGAAGAAATAACTTATGGACGCTAAGGCTCTACGGCAAGAGTATATGTGATTAGCAAGCAGAAGAGAAAGCGTCACATGGACTGGGGGATCAGTGAGGGGTCAGCCCTGAGAGAGGAGTTCAGAGAGGTGGGAGGGTAGCAAGATTAATGCTGCCTGATCTTTAGCAATTGTAAGGTTTTAGCTTTTATCCTGAGCACCACTGCAGTTAAGCAGATTCATAATATGATCTGACTTACGGGTTTAAAGGATAACTACAAATGTCTTGCTGAGGATAGAACTGGGGTATTGTATACAAAGGTAAAAGTAGGGAGACTAAGTAAGAGGGACTTGCAATAATCGAGGTGAAAGAGGATGGTGGCTTGGAATTAAGTGACAGCTCTAAAAAATGATAAGAAGTTTTTGAATTGGGGATATATAGGTTAAAGCTAACAGCATTTCCTGATAGAGAGGATGTGGGCAGGGAGAAAAACAAACCAAATGAGCCCTCAGTAGAGATGGAGGATGATGTGAGTGGAGTCTGTTTGGGGATTGGGCCAGAACAACCAGAAATACTGCTTTGGATTTATTCAGTTTAAGAAACCAACTTGTCATTTAGATGGAAATACCATGGAAGCAGTTGGATGTCCAGATCTCAACCTCAAAGAAGAAGCCTGGGCTGGAAATATTAATTTGGGCACCTTGGTCATGTAAGAGATTATGTAAAGGAAAAGTGAATAGAGCAACTGGGTTAAACGATGTTAATTGATTTAATAAGATGAGAAATGAAAAACTGCTGTTAAATATAATGATGCAGAGGTCTGTGGTGACCTTGAAGAGAGGATTTTCAGATAGTTCTAGTTATTTACATGTGACTGAAGGGAGTTTAAAGAGGTTGGAAGGAGAGAAAGCGGGGCTGGACATTTTAGAGATCCCATTTATTTTTCCTTCCAAGGAGGGAGAATGAAATGGGGTATTAGATACAAAGGAAGCAGAGTAAAAAAAAAATACTTTTAACAATGAGAGACGTAATGGATTGCTTCTTTGATGATGCAACTGTTGCAGTAGAGAGGGAAACGTGGATGAAATAAGAGTCAGAAGAGATTCTTAGGCAACAGTCCTTGTGTAAGCAGTGAGGAGATGAGTTCCCATGTAAAAGTAAAGAGACGCTGGTTGTCTTTGGTACGGGTTACAGATACGTCACTTACAGTAGCACTTAAAAGGCAGCATATAAGTGAATGGATGCTGTCAGATTGATAGATATAGCTACAGGAGTCTGGAAATTCTCTTTTGATAATTTAAATTATTTCATTGAAATAGGGAGAAAGTACATCAATGCTTCCCATTAAGTTTGATGCTTGTAGTAATTTTTTAAGCAGATACCTTTCTTCAAATTGAAGTATCTTTCAATTCCTACTTTGCTAAAACTCAGTATCATAAACAGTTGAGAATTTTTCAAATTCTAATACAGAGGTAATCATACAATTTACCAGGTAGTATTAGTAAAAACAAGTCTCCATAACAAAACAGTATGAACAAGATTTGTTTCAGATGTCAGGGTGTCAAAAAAAAAAAAGTCAGACATTAAGCTGTTAAATAACATGTTTAATGGGTAAAGGCTATTTAATGTGAACTAATTTGGAGATCCTATAGAACTATAAGAAATTTGTGAGAACAAATGAACATGGAATACTGCATCATTAATGAACAGAATAGCTCATAACTGTAATAGATGATGTAGATTCAGATATTACTTTATTTTTTAACAGTGACTTAAGCAAGTTGGAAATTTATTTACCTCTTACATATAGGAATTCTGAGCCAAGTAATATGGGGCTGCTATTACAACTCTACAACATTAGGGTTTTAGAATCCTTCAGTCTTGCGTTTCCACTAACCTTAACACACATCCTCAAAGTCCAAGATGATTGCCTGAATTCCCACCACAATTCCATATTTACAGAATTACCATTTAATATATCACTTTCATTTACATTTTGTTCACCATAATTGATCACATGATCACACCTAACTACATTGGATGCTGGGGAATCTCTTTTAGCTAGGAAGCAATGATTCTTAAAAAAAGAACAACAGCAACAAACAACAACAAAAACCATTACCATCCCCTGAGTTTGGACTCAGAAGGTTTCCAGATTTGTGATATTTATAAGGAAAGCAGAAGCCACATCTTTCTGACATAGAGTAGGTGGTGATTTTGAACCACCACACTTTATGTCAGCACCTGAGGGCTTACCTTGTGTGCCACCAGAGCTGCTTAACTGGGATCAGGACCCTAAAAGTGAACTTTTTCTTCAGTTAAAATAGTTTCATGAAGTTCCTATTCCTGATATCTAAGATTTTTTTTCTACTATCCTTAAGGGCTTTTCAAAGTATGGTGTACATGGCAAGAAGTTTAGAATATAATCTGATTCCTCTTTTTTAGTGATTTCTTTTCTTTACTATATTCGAAACAAACATAAAATTCAACTTTCCATTAATTACCTATAAGGATACTTAGCTGCCAACTCCAAGATATGAGTGATCTGAGGGTGGTAATAGCATTTCCTGACCTACCCATCAATATTTTTCTGTGGCATTACATTACTTTCTGCCTTACAAGTTCCCACCCCTATAAAGCATTTTGTTAAGCCCATTTTGAATTCTTTCCCCTTGAAATTTAAATTTTTAAGTTTAATGTTTTATTTTTCATCAGAAACCCAGCAATCTGGTCCATAATTTCCTCATAGCATTTTTCACTTCCTTATTCCTGAAAGTATAAATCAAAGGATTGAGCAAGGGAGTTACGAAGGCATAAACTATGGTCACCATCTTGTCGAAGGAGAAAGCAGATGGAGGTCGGGCATAGATAATTATGCATGGGACAAAAAACAAAACCACGATAGCAGTGTGAGATCCACAGGTGGAGAGAGCTTTCAGCCGTCCTTCAGAGCTATGAGTTCTTAGTGAGAGCAAGATGACAAAATAGGAGATAAGCAACAAGGAGAAGATTATGATGCAGATAAACCCACTGTTGGCAACGACCAAAAAGCTGCTGATGCAAGTGTCAGTACAGGCAAGCTTCAATAATGGGTTCAAATCACATAGGAAGTGATCGATAACATTGGGGCCACAGAAGGACAGCTGGAAAATAAGGAGAATTTGTATCACAGAATGCAAGAAGCCCCCTGTCCAGGCTACCCCCATCAGAATGCCACAGAGCTTCCAGTTCATGATAGAGGGGTAGTGCAATGGCTTGCAAATGGCCACATAACGGTCATAGGCCATGGCGGTCAGGACAGTCACCTCCACTCCAGCAAAGAAGTGATCAGCAAAGACCTGGGTCATACAGCCCTTGAAGGAGATGGTTTTCTTCTCATAGAGGGAGTCCACAATCATCTTTGGCGCAAATGCAGAGGAATAGCAGGCATCCAGGAAGGACAGGAATGCCAGAAAGAAGTACATCGGGGATCCCAGGAGTGCTGGGCTGCTGACAATTGTCACCACAACTAGCAAATTGCTCCCAAGAGTTGCAATGTAGCAGAACAAAAATACAATAAATATTATTTTCTGAACACTTGGATTCCATGAAAGACCCAAGAGAACAAACTCAGTTACAAAGCTTTGGTTTTGCATATTTCAGAGGAAAAGGTGGAAGCTAACACAGTGACCAAGTAGAATCTGAAATTATGAGAAACATATTTGTCTCAAACCAGTTTATGATATTAGCGTAGTCATCAAAGTATTGGTGCATCCGTAATCAAAATTATTTTAAATGCTTCTGCTGTTGTTAAGAACATAAAATTAGAAATTTCTTGAGCCATCAGTCAGAACTGAGGTTAAACTCTTTAAAACAGTCAGAGTTTCAATAGGGGGAAGGGAACCATTCACATGTGGTAGGGATGACAAATGGTTTTTAAAGTGGGTGCCAGCTTTGACTTGTTAGGTGTGGCTACCTAGAGTGAAATGTTGAGAAAGATTCTGAAGCACATCCAAGCTCTGAGGAAAGGAGGACTGTAATGTATTAGTTATGCCTCCCATTGACATGGCATGGGAACCAGGATGACTCGCATGGGAAATGCATCTCTCTCCAGGAGACTGTCCTACCTACAAATAAAGGAATAGCTAACATGCATTTTAACAGGCAACTGGAAATCATGCCTATTCCCCCAAATATTTCTTTAAAAATTTGAGTTGAACTGGGCCTTCAAGATGAATTAATTCATTTCTTATCAAAAATAAAGGCCAATGGAACATTGCCTAACTGTATGCTTAACAAAAATAAGGATGCATTAAGTTTTGGGTTGTCTTTGTTTTTGTTTTAGTCTTCATTTTAGGATGTAAACAGAAGCTGACAAAAATAATAATACCTACTTCAAAGTGTTCTGCTGATGACTGAGTGAAATAATGCAAGGAAAAAAGCAATTGCTCAGTGCCTAGTGTCTAGGATACTGTCCATGTGAGGTCTTATTATCCCTATTCTAGTATCAGCTAAGTTATGGTTTGAGAGTTCAGGAAATAAAAAAACATGTAGATCTTGGATTTTCTGTCTCCACAGCCAATGTCCATTCCACTGGATCAATAACAAGCAGTGAGAATGTTTCTTTTCTGGGAGAACTTCAGAGTAAGGATGGCCTTTCTACACTCTCCACACACCTCTCAAGGTTAAAACCTTCTGATTCATTTGTTCATGTTTAAATTAGACACCTCAGGGAAAAAAAACTCCAGATGATTTATAATCAGAAGGTAATGGCCCTACCATACACAATACATATCAAATACATATACAAAGGGCAACAACTATGGAAGTGAAGAATAGAAACAACATATTCAACATAAGCCAGTCTTAAGACTTAATTTATTCTTAACCAATTGTTCAAACCATGTGACCTAACACAATCAAGTGCAACTCCTCAAGGTATATTCATTTCAAAATTATATAACATTATTGTAAAATAGTTCATATATTGCTTACCTAAGCATCTCACAAGACTATGATGAGGGCCAATTTTGAAGATGTGAAAGCATTGCTTATTTCAAAGAACTGTTGTTGCAAACTGTGGTCATTATTGTCTCACTTAATAAACCAGCTGCTTTCCCCATGGAAAGCATTTCCACGACTCAACCAAATAATTATTTCAACTTCTGACTCCATTTTCCGTAGATAGACAAAGCTTTGAAGGATGAATGTGTCTTTGTACCTGTAATAGAAATTTATCACTCAAATCATTTACGTAATTATATGTTTGCTAAAGAGACGAAAAAAATACTTGTGGGGCTTATAGTGGTAAAGTGATTTTGTTAAATGCCACTTAGAATTGACAAACAAAACTAATGAATATACAATTTTACAGGTTTATGTCATCTATTTGTTTGCTTTTAAAAAAACATTTTCCTTATGTTCCCAGGGACCTTGGCAATCCTAAATTGTGCCAGCACTGTTAACTCCATATCTAGCTGCAAGGTGTTATCCAGAAACAAACAAAAAATAAAAACATAAAACCAACCCAAAAGGGTCATTGGGTCTGTCAACAAACATATCTTAAAATATAAAGATTATCAATAAAGGGTTAACCTAACCACAGAAGGCCATAACCACAACAGGTCAATTTATTTCTCAGGATCCATAGGGCTTCAAACTCTAAGAAACTGTATCAAAGGGGTAGGACTGAATGCTCTAACTTGTTCGATGGACTGTGGAAGTGTCTACCAAAACAAAGTGAAAATTTACCCCCGGAAGTGAGTTAGAGATCTACCCAACATCACACATAGCCCACATCACAGACAGCAATTATCATATGACAGACCCTGGACCCCTGAGCCAATAGACCAAACTGTCAGAAAAGATAAACAAGAAAAGGTCACCCAGTCATGACCTTAGTTCTTTGTATTTACTTAAAACAAAGATAGTCTGTAAGTAATTTTCTTATAGGCAATTACACTAATGGCTGTGAAGATCTCCTTGAAACACTATTACTCGTAAGGAATCTGCACCTGTCAAAATTGTACAAAAAGCACTTATTGATTATTCTTCTTTGGATTTTGGTTTCTTTGTAGCCTGAGTGCTTGCAGCCAATTTCCCTTTTTGTGTTTTCTGATAAGTCACAATAAAAAACTCTGTTGCAGAAGGCTTTAGTGAAAGTTATCACTCTACAACAGATATAGGACCCAATAGTGGTCAGTTTAGCCTAGGACAAAAGTAAGGGAGACAATGAAGTGAAATAAGTAAGAACATCAACTCCAGACTCATACAGGCTTGGATTCAAATCCAAGCTCTTCTATTTAGTTATGGCTCATGGAACAAGTTACTTCCAATCCTTGGTTTCCACTTCTGAAAAGTGAGTATACTAAGAATGCCTATTCATAGAATCAGGTAACACAATATGCATAAATACATTCAACAGGAGATCAAGCCCCCAGACCACTGACACAGGGAATTGGCAACATTTTTTCTTATGCTTAATTCCCCTTTTACCATGAACAGGGCTGACAAGTGCTTTTACTGATAAGCTCTTTGACTCTTTGTTTTACTAATTTAAAAATGGAAATTATTTTATTTGGTCACAGTGTAGGTATGCCAATTGTTTTAATGCATAGCACTATTGAATGACCTTTGTAATCCTTTAGTACCTCTCAAATACCCATGAGTCCACTTCTACTTCAGGCAGCTTCTTTACACAAAGAAAATCAAGTTGTCTGTAAATTAATTAATGCTAATTTATATTGATGATTAAATAGTTCTAAGAATGCAAAAATGTGAATTATAAATCTCACCATACATCATTTTTTTTTTTTTTGAAAATTCTGGTGTTGCCAATCTCCTATTCTTTGTGGAGAAAAGTTCATTCAGTGCCTGGATAAAATGTGAATGCCATTTCCAAGTCTTATTTCTACATCTAAGAGAGAGAGAAAGTCTCACAGGCACACAAGGCAGAGAATGTTCCCCACTGCTTCTCAAGTGCTGTTTCCAATTTGATGTCATGGAACAAAAAATAGAGAAGGAAAAGATTTGTCCTTTATTTCCAACTGGAATTTAAAGAGGTTTCCCTGAGAGGACATGAACCTGTAGAACTGCCTCTCAGTTGCCCTCCGGGGTTTGAAAATTTTCCATCAGCATGATTCTCCAAGACAGTTTAATGTGGTTTGAAGTACTTAAGCATTGGCAAATTTCTATGTCCCAAATCAATCAGGATTTTTTTTTTGTTTTAATCTCCTTCTTTCATAACTACTCCTGAGATTCTATGTGAAGATGTTTTCACTTCCCTTTATGTTCAGGAATATAACAATGTGTATGCTGGGATGGAAATGCCTATGTTCTTACTAAACGCAAGAGCTCAGTTCTGGGATCAGGCACAGCATCTATACATGAGGACAGCATGTGCTGTTCTTGGGCTGGGGTAGCAATGAGTGCTTATTAAGGAATAACATATTTCATATAGAAATATGCAAAACTACGTAGATTAACCCAAATGTTACCTTTTTCTCTACATACCTGATCTTGATATTCCATGACTTTAAAACTAAAAGCCTGATTTCTGTCCCTGGGTGGTACAAATCGTTAATGCACACACCTGTTAACCAAATGGATGGATGTTAACGTCCACCTCGAGGTACCTCAGAACAAGGTCTTGGCCATTTACTTCCAAAAAATTAGTACTTGAAAGTTCTATGAGGCATAGCTCTACTCTGACACACATGGGGTCCCCATGGTCAGAATCAACTTGACAGTAACTGGACTTTGTTGGTTTGTTTAATATTTTCTTCTTTTGTCATGTTATATGAAAAGAATGAATGACAGATCAGTTTGCTCTGATGAAATGTAGCATTGTGATTGAAGTTTGAGGGAAAACCTGGAGATCCCCCATCAGGCCGCTTCAGAAAGGGGCCAAACCAAACAATACGTTGTTTCATTCGGTATTTAAACATTTTAATCTACCTACTTCTATGGCAGTTCATACCCCACAAAAGATGTAAAATTGAAGTGATTCATCAGAAAAGTTAAGGCCCAGAAGCACCTTCAAATCAAGCACCTATGGGAACAAAGAACAAGGGTTGCTTTCTTTTTATCAAAATTTTAGAGGTTTGCCCTGACCAGAAGAACTACCTGACATGGATACATTCCTTGTGATTCAAGGACAGAAATCCACAGAAAACTGCCTGATACAGGGCCTGGATTCTGTGGAGAAACTGGGTGTTCTTGTTAGGTACCATGAAGATGGACACTCCTTTAGGAGGTCTTCCTCCACTCTCAACACCCTCAGTCAGAGCATGGACAGATGAGAGCTTTATAAGGGCCCACACAAAAGGCCCAAGGACAAGGATCAGCAGGGGACTGTTTTTATCCCAGAGCCCTGAACTTCCGTCCCCGGAACTGAGCATCTCAGCAAAACTCTGATAACCCAAAGTAGTGTAATCCTGTGGAAAAAATAAACAAAGATCTAGCCTTCTGAAGCCATTTGGATGCCAGTCCATGTAACTGGAACTGGGGTCCCAGCAGCAGGACCAGTCATAAGTTGATTGGGGCTGAATAAGAGCCCCTGGAAGATACTGTTTGACTCCATGGATGGGATAGAGTATGGAAGAGCAGCATGAAAATTATAAATGGTCAGGGGTCCATAGAGTCATGTCCAAGTTGGGATGCTATACCCAGAAGGCACTACAGACTTCCCAGTCACAGGCACTGGAGAATGTTGGACATTTTACAGCAGGCTCTCCAAAGCATGGAAGCAGGGACAGGGTTCTGCTTGTCCAGGTCCAAGGGTAGTTTCCTGTAAAATATCAGTTCTTCAAATCTGTGAATATAAAATGAGATTGTAAGCCATTTAGAGAGTTCAGGGGAGGAAAAGTATTCCAGACAGAAGAAATAACTTATGGACGCTAAGGCTCTACGGCAAGAGTATATGTGATTAGCAAGCAGAAGAGAAAGCGTCACATGGACTGGGGGATCAGTGAGGGGTCAGCCCTGAGAGAGGAGTTCAGAGAGGTGGGAGGGTAGCAAGATTAATGCTGCCTGATCTTTAGCAATTGTAAGGTTTTAGCTTTTATCCTGAGCACCACTGCAGTTAAGCAGATTCATAATATGATCTGACTTACGGGTTTAAAGGATAACTACAAATGTCTTGCTGAGGATAGAACTGGGGTATTGTATACAAAGGTAAAAGTAGGGAGACTAAGTAAGAGGGACTTGCAATAATCGAGGTGAAAGAGGATGGTGGCTTGGAATTAAGTGACAGCTCTAAAAAATGATAAGAAGTTTTTGAATTGGGGATATATAGGTTAAAGCTAACAGCATTTCCTGATAGAGAGGATGTGGGCAGGGAGAAAAACAAACCAAATGAGCCCTCAGTAGAGATGGAGGATGATGTGAGTGGAGTCTGTTTGGGGATTGGGCCAGAACAACCAGAAATACTGCTTTGGATTTATTCAGTTTAAGAAACCAACTTGTCATTTAGATGGAAATACCATGGAAGCAGTTGGATGTCCAGATCTCAACCTCAAAGAAGAAGCCTGGGCTGGAAATATTAATTTGGGCACCTTGGTCATGTAAGAGATTATGTAAAGGAAAAGTGAATAGAGCAACTGGGTTAAACGATGTTAATTGATTTAATAAGATGAGAAATGAAAAACTGCTGTTAAATATAATGATGCAGAGGTCTGTGGTGACCTTGAAGAGAGGATTTTCAGATAGTTCTAGTTATTTACATGTGACTGAAGGGAGTTTAAAGAGGTTGGAAGGAGAGAAAGCGGGGCTGGACATTTTAGAGATCCCATTTATTTTTCCTTCCAAGGAGGGAGAATGAAATGGGGTATTAGATACAAAGGAAGCAGAGTAAAAAAAAAATACTTTTAACAATGAGAGACGTAATGGATTGCTTCTTTGATGATGCAACTGTTGCAGTAGAGAGGGAAACGTGGATGAAATAAGAGTCAGAAGAGATTCTTAGGCAACAGTCCTTGTGTAAGCAGTGAGGAGATGAGTTCCCATGTAAAAGTAAAGAGACGCTGGTTGTCTTTGGTACGGGTTACAGATACGTCACTTACAGTAGCACTTAAAAGGCAGCATATAAGTGAATGGATGCTGTCAGATTGATAGATATAGCTACAGGAGTCTGGAAATTCTCTTTTGATAATTTAAATTATTTCATTGAAATAGGGAGAAAGTACATCAATGCTTCCCATTAAGTTTGATGCTTGTAGTAATTTTTTAAGCAGATACCTTTCTTCAAATTGAAGTATCTTTCAATTCCTACTTTGCTAAAACTCAGTATCATAAACAGTTGAGAATTTTTCAAATTCTAATACAGAGGTAATCATACAATTTACCAGGTAGTATTAGTAAAAACAAGTCTCCATAACAAAACAGTATGAACAAGATTTGTTTCAGATGTCAGGGTGTCAAAAAAAAAAAAGTCAGACATTAAGCTGTTAAATAACATGTTTAATGGGTAAAGGCTATTTAATGTGAACTAATTTGGAGATCCTATAGAACTATAAGAAATT
Organism: Loxodonta africana; assembly: GCF_030014295.1. Classification (NCBI taxonomy): domain Eukaryota; kingdom Metazoa; phylum Chordata; class Mammalia; order Proboscidea; family Elephantidae; genus Loxodonta; species Loxodonta africana. Next base: position 410,486 of record NW_026974869.1, on the reverse strand, counting down.
TGTGAGAACAAATGAACATGGAATACTGCATCATTAATGAACAGAATAGCTCATAACTGTAATAGATGATGTAGATTCAGATATTACTTTATTTTTTAACAGTGACTTAAGCAAGTTGGAAATTTATTTACCTCTTACATATAGGAATTCTGAGCCAAGTAATATGGGGCTGCTATTACAACTCTACAACATTAGGGTTTTAGAATCCTTCAGTCTTGCGTTTCCACTAACCTTAACACACATCCTCAAAGTCCAAGATGATTGCCTGAATTCCCACCACAATTCCATATTTACAGAATTACCATTTAATATATCACTTTCATTTACATTTTGTTCACCATAATTGATCACATGATCACACCTAACTACATTGGATGCTGGGGAATCTCTTTTAGCTAGGAAGCAATGATTCTTAAAAAAAGAACAACAGCAACAAACAACAACAAAAACCATTACCATCCCCTGAGTTTGGACTCAGAAGGTTTCCAGATTTGTGATATTTATAAGGAAAGCAGAAGCCACATCTTTCTGACATAGAGTAGGTGGTGATTTTGAACCACCACACTTTATGTCAGCACCTGAGGGCTTACCTTGTGTGCCACCAGAGCTGCTTAACTGGGATCAGGACCCTAAAAGTGAACTTTTTCTTCAGTTAAAATAGTTTCATGAAGTTCCTATTCCTGATATCTAAGATTTTTTTTCTACTATCCTTAAGGGCTTTTCAAAGTATGGTGTACATGGCAAGAAGTTTAGAATATAATCTGATTCCTCTTTTTTAGTGATTTCTTTTCTTTACTATATTCGAAACAAACATAAAATTCAACTTTCCATTAATTACCTATAAGGATACTTAGCTGCCAACTCCAAGATATGAGTGATCTGAGGGTGGTAATAGCATTTCCTGACCTACCCATCAATATTTTTCTGTGGCATTACATTACTTTCTGCCTTACAAGTTCCCACCCCTATAAAGCATTTTGTTAAGCCCATTTTGAATTCTTTCCCCTTGAAATTTAAATTTTTAAGTTTAATGTTTTATTTTTCATCAGAAACCCAGCAATCTGGTCCATAATTTCCTCATAGCATTTTTCACTTCCTTATTCCTGAAAGTATAAATCAAAGGATTGAGCAAGGGAGTTACGAAGGCATAAACTATGGTCACCATCTTGTCGAAGGAGAAAGCAGATGGAGGTCGGGCATAGATAATTATGCATGGGACAAAAAACAAAACCACGATAGCAGTGTGAGATCCACAGGTGGAGAGAGCTTTCAGCCGTCCTTCAGAGCTATGAGTTCTTAGTGAGAGCAAGATGACAAAATAGGAGATAAGCAACAAGGAGAAGATTATGATGCAGATAAACCCACTGTTGGCAACGACCAAAAAGCTGCTGATGCAAGTGTCAGTACAGGCAAGCTTCAATAATGGGTTCAAATCACATAGGAAGTGATCGATAACATTGGGGCCACAGAAGGACAGCTGGAAAATAAGGAGAATTTGTATCACAGAATGCAAGAAGCCCCCTGTCCAGGCTACCCCCATCAGAATGCCACAGAGCTTCCAGTTCATGATAGAGGGGTAGTGCAATGGCTTGCAAATGGCCACATAACGGTCATAGGCCATGGCGGTCAGGACAGTCACCTCCACTCCAGCAAAGAAGTGATCAGCAAAGACCTGGGTCATACAGCCCTTGAAGGAGATGGTTTTCTTCTCATAGAGGGAGTCCACAATCATCTTTGGCGCAAATGCAGAGGAATAGCAGGCATCCAGGAAGGACAGGAATGCCAGAAAGAAGTACATCGGGGATCCCAGGAGTGCTGGGCTGCTGACAATTGTCACCACAACTAGCAAATTGCTCCCAAGAGTTGCAATGTAGCAGAACAAAAATACAATAAATATTATTTTCTGAACACTTGGATTCCATGAAAGACCCAAGAGAACAAACTCAGTTACAAAGCTTTGGTTTTGCATATTTCAGAGGAAAAGGTGGAAGCTAACACAGTGACCAAGTAGAATCTGAAATTATGAGAAACATATTTGTCTCAAACCAGTTTATGATATTAGCGTAGTCATCAAAGTATTGGTGCATCCGTAATCAAAATTATTTTAAATGCTTCTGCTGTTGTTAAGAACATAAAATTAGAAATTTCTTGAGCCATCAGTCAGAACTGAGGTTAAACTCTTTAAAACAGTCAGAGTTTCAATAGGGGGAAGTGAACCATTCACATGTGTTAGGGATGACAAATAGTTTTTAAAGTGGATGCCAGCTTTGACTTGTTAGTAGTAGCTACCAAGAGTGAAATGTTGTCTTCTCAAGCTGGCCTTTGAAATTGTCTGTTCAACTCTTCTTCATCATTCATTAGCCATCAGAGAAATGCAGATGAAAACTACAATGAGAAATTATGTCACCCTGACATTACTGGAACTAATAAAAATAAAAACAGAAAATAACAAAAGTTGGAGAGGTTGTGGGGAGATTGGATCTCTTATGCATTACTGGGAGGAAATGTAAAATATGATGCCTCCTTGAAATGCTAGAAATAAAATACCATACAATCTAGTAAGCCCATTCCGAGGAATATATCCTAGAGAAATAAGAACTGTCACAAGAATAGACATATGCACACTCATGTTCATTGCAGCATTATTCGTAACAGAAAAAAATGGAAGCAACCTATGTGCCCATTGGCAGATGAATGGATAAACAAATTATGGTACATACACATATTAGAATTCTACATAATAATAAAGAACAATGATAAATCCTCAAAACATCTCACAACATGGATGAATCTGGAGCGCATTATGCTTAGTGAAATCAGTCAATCAAAAAGGATGAATATTGTATGAGATCACCCAAGAAAATGTTTATACACATACAAAAAAAACCAATCTGATGATTACGAGGGAGGAGAGGGATGTGTTGGGAGAACCATTAACTAGACAGTAGACAAGTGTTAACTTTGGTAACGGGGAAGACAACACACAATATAAGGGAAGCTGGTATATCTTGACTAAGGCAAAGTCTTAGAAGCTTCCTAGAGAAACCCAAACACCTCGAGGAGCAGAGTTACTGGTCTTGAGGGCTGGGGGCCATGGTCTCTGGGGACATGTGGCACAATTGGCATAACATAGCTCATAAACAAAAGGTTTTAAATCCTGCTTTGCTGAGTAGTGGCACCTGGGGTCTTAAAATCTTGTGAGTGCCCTCTAAGATACATTTGCTGATCCCATCCTGTGTGGAGCAAAGGAGAATGAAGAAAACCAAACACTTAAGGACAATATTAGTCCAAAGAACTAATGAACCACAGCCTCTATCAGCCTGATCCCAGAATGATTAGCTGATGCCTGGCTACCGTTACTGCCTGCTCTGACAAGGATCACAATAGAGGATCCCAGACAGAGCGGGAGAAAAATGTAGAGCAAAATTCAAATTCACAAAAAAGACCCGACTTACTGGTCTGACAGAGATTTGAGGAACCCCCAAGACTATGGCCCCTAGACACCCTGCTAACTCAGAACTGAAGCCAATCCTGAAGTCCTTGTTTCAGCCAAAGTTTTAGACACACCTATAAAACAAACAATAACACATGTGAGGAACATGCTTCTTAGTTCAGTCAATTGCAGGAGACTAAATGGGTAACCCCCCCGGCCCAAAAGCAAAGATAAGAAGGCAGGAAGGGACAAGAAAAGTGTTGGAATGGACAAAGGGTACCAGGGGTGTAATGGGGAAGAAGGAGAGGGTTGACACTTTGTGGGAATTACAACCAAGGACACAAAACAATTTATGTATAAAATTTGAGTGAGAAAATAATTCATGCTGTCAACTTTCAGCTAAAGCACAGTAAAATTTAAAAAGATTTAATCACATGTAAACAGATACAGCATCGTTTGTGGTAGACACAGACCTTAGTATGGTAGATACAGATATCTGAATGGTTGGATACAGATCTGTCTGTGGCTAGACACAGACTTATGGTTTGTCAGACTTAGACCGTTATGTGTTCACATATTGACTCATGTGTGATCAGATATAGACCCCTGTGTGGTCAGATACAGACACTTGCATGTTTATATATAGACCCATGTGTGACCTTAGACCCATGCGTAGACAGATACAAGTCTATGTGTGTTTGGTACAGACTTGTGTCTTTGACTTTGAGGATTGTGCAGTAACTCATGCAGCAAAAGACACTGAATCCTTTCAGATCAACTCATTGAAAATGTGAATCAAATGTAAATAAGAGAATTCTCTTTGTAAATCAGAAAGCAGAAAGGCAAGTTGTGTGTACACTCTGTGGAACTAACTACAAATTTTATTGAGATTTTTAAAGCAAGCCTGCACAATATGCTTCTTATTCAGGATGAGAAATCCAGATTACTATGATATACCCTTTTTCACAATAGAAGTATTTCAAGACATTAGGAATTTCTAAGCCTTATAAAATGACTTTAAGATTTATCAGGAATAATTAATATTTGGGAATTGCATAAAAATGTTTTAAATGGGTGAGTAATAGGGGAGATTATCCCACCAGATAATATAAATACACATTAAAAATCTTTGATAACTGACATAGTGTGTTAGTGGTAGAGAGTTGAAAAAAAAAAGTAGAAGAAATGGTGAAAAGACTGAATGAACACAAATAATTTGCAAAGGTTATGGAGGGAACTCTATGTCCCAGACACTGTGAAAGAAAAAGAAAGCACAAAGACAACTAAGGAATAACCCTGCCTTCTGCTGACTTATACACTATGAACATAGACAACAGACCAAGATTTTTATATATCACTCCATATAGCTATGCAAATTTGAAAATTAACTAAATTTCCAAAAGTGGAGAACTTAGTTATGCTAACTCCGGTTCAACCAAATCTCAATATTATTTGGTGAATAATGGTATGCTTTTTTTTTTAGGAAGAGTTTGAGATGATATAAGAAATATCCATGTAATGATATTAGGAATAAAAATAAGTTTACAGAGTCACATACACCGTATCTTTTTCCAGTGAAAAAGGCCCTGTCTTCTGTGCCCTTAACCCCTCATGAAACCAAACTAATACGGAAGGCAGGAACCATAGGTTTCTTTGATCATATGTTCCTACAATATTAGGGATAGATAATGTTTTATTTTAAACCTGATTCAAAGAGAGAAAGGCTCACAAAGATTTTATGATTGAGACCTTTGTGAAACAGAACAATATATTCTGATCTCTGTATTACCTAATAATCTGCATTCCCTTAGTAATGGAGGTGAGAATGGAGACAGTAGGAATTGTCAACATCTTTCCTGACATTGAAATCATGTAAAATAATCCAGTGTCAATTTCTGTATTTTATATTTGAAGCTCATTGATTATGGGTTTTTTCTACTTTTATGTGTGAAAGGCAGGGCCTTTGTCCCCATTAGAAAGTCATGAGACACTATAAACAAGAAGGAGATGGGGATATTAAAAATAATAAAGCTATCATCAGCTACTTTAAACTTTCAGGGATGATGAATGGATCATCTTTAGAAAAATTTAATGCAAAACAAAGCTGCTCCACTTAAGGAAATAAGATGATTTCCCAATTGGGAAAAAAAGTAAGATTTAGTCATTTACCTGCCTATCTGCCTTGTTCATTTTGATTCTTTTTGTATATTTAACCTTCTTATGATTATTATGAATAATAGCAGGTTTCTAGGGAGGTGAATGGCTACATGCTCAACTAGTAACAAAAATCAGTTCAAGCACAATCAGAGGTGCCTCAGGAAAAAGTTCTGGAGATCTCTGTCTGAAAGTTCAGGGCTATGAAAACTGAAAGGAGTGCAGTTCTACTATATAATACATGGGGTCGCCATAAGTCAAAATTGACCCAAATGTAACTCAGTGATTAATGTTAGAACTCTGAAGCCACCTTCCTCTTCAACCTCAACATACTAAGCAAAATAAGCAAAACTAAATATTTAAAAAACCGTACTGATACAAAAATAAAAATACATAGTTCAAATGTTAATATGGACTATCTCTGTGCAGGGAAGAGTCTTAGTCATCTAGTGCTGCTATAACATAAATACCACAAGTGGACGGTTCTCGCAGTCTAGTAGGCTAGAAGTCCAAATTCAGGGTGCCAGTCAAGGAGAATGCTTTCTCTCTCTGTCAGCTCTGTAGGAAGATCCTTGTTATCAACCTTGCCCTGGTCTACGAGCCTCTCAGTACAGGGTCCAAAGGACATGTTCAGCTCCTGGCACTATTTTCTTGGTATTATGAGGTCCCTTTGTCTCTCTACTGGCTTCTCTCTTTTATATCTCAAAAGAGGTTCATTCAAGAAACAGCCTAAAATTTTAAACTGAGTCCTGCCTCATTATTATGACTGCCTCTATTCCTGCCTTACTAATGTCATAGAGGTAGGATTTATAACACATAGGAAAATTGTATCAGATGACAAAATGGTGGACAATCACACAATACTGGGAATCACGGCATAGCCAAGTTGACACACATTTTTCTAGGACACAATTAAATCCATGACGGGAGGGTTGAATCATGTTTTTACATCTTATTTTATTATTGTGAAATGAGACCTATTAATTCTCAAAAAGGTTTAAATGTACTTAAGAAAGAGACATCAGAAAATTTTCCATCAACTAAAATAAATTTCTGGTGTTAACTGTAGTATAACTCATCACATAGAGTATAAATCTATAGCCTCAATGGAACCATTTTACCCCCCCAATGACATGTATTTGTCAAGAAATGAAAATCTTAAAAATATATTTTGAACAAAACTAGTCATTGGAAGTATATACATAATAAATATTTTTAATCATTTATAAGTTACTAAATGGGAAGAAAGTTTTACCACACTTATAATTACACAGGGCGTTTCTGAAGGAGGAGTTTTTAACTGAAAGTAGATGATGCATTTATCTCCCAGATCATTTGTGTTTTCTGGTCCAGAGCTTCTTCATGGCGTTTTTCATCTCTGCATTTCTCAGAGTATAGATTAAGGGGTTCAGCATAGGAGTGATGACAGTGTAAAATACAGTCAAAATTTTATCTGCTGGTAAGGTGGAGGGAGGTCTCACATACATAAAAATACAAGGGATAAAGAAGAGGGCCACCGTAGTGATGTGGGAGCCACAGGTGGATAAGGCTTTGCGCCTCCCTTCCTGACTAAGATTCTTTAGGGAATGTAGAATGACTCCGTAGGAGATGAGTAACACCGTAAAAATGACCATACATATTACCACATCATTGGCAATCACAGTGAGGCCAATGATATAAGTGTCAGTGCAGGCAAGTTTTAATAAGGGGTACATGTCACAGATGAAGTGGTCTATGACATTGGCGCCACAGAAGGGAAGGTGGTAAATAAAGAGAAGCTGAACTACAGCATGCACAAAACCTCCAATGCAGGCCACCAACAGCAGCAGAGCACATACTCGTTGGCTCAAGATCATCATATAATGCAGGGGTTTACAGATAGCCATGTAGCGGTCACAAGCCATGACCACCAGAAGTAAAATCTCAGCACCACCAAATAAGTGTCCTATAAAAAGCTGAGTCATGCAAGCTTGGAAAGAAAATATTTTCTTCCCATAAAGTCTATAATCATGTTTGGAGTAACTGTAGTAGAATAAACAGCATCCATAAATGATAAGTAGCCAAGAAAGAAGTACATAGGGGCATCCAGTGTTGGGCTGACCACCACAGTCACAACAATGAGGAGGTTGCCCACCATTGTCACAATGTAGATGAACAAGAACAAAACAAAAAATATTTTCTGACCCTGGAGATTCTGAGTGAGCCCCAAGAGGACAAATTCAGTCACATTGTTCCTTTGTTCCATATGTTCTTCTGTGTGTCCTTATTTCAGAGTTCAGAATAAATTTACCTGTGAATATATGATGAGTAGTGACTTTTTGAAATCTCCAGATAATTTGTTTATTCATTCAACAAATAGGTTTAATGATTTGCCAGGCTCCATCACTGTCCCAGATGATAAGACTGCAAGGCTGATTTATTAAAATATGGTCCCTGACTTCAGTGATCGTATAGACTAATGGAGAGACAAATTACAAATATGCATGGGAAAAGTAGAGGTTATTAAATATTGGGACTGTAACACTAATTTCCATCTGGAAGAAAATAAAATTGTATCTATAGCTAGTACAATAAACAGAAATAAAATAGAAATCCAGTTAAGATTTAATGCTAAAATAAAGTACAATTTACTTTATTTTCAAGTCAGTAAAATAAATTATTTTCTACATTCTAGGAATAGAAGAATCTTCCTAATTAATAACTGAAATCCCAATTAGACACATTTGAACATTTCAAATTTTTTAAAAGGATTTTTAAATATACAATAAACACAGTCTACAGACAAAAATACCTTGGTGGAAAATATGTCTAAAATAGACAAGTAATTCTAATTAGTTAATCACAAAAAGACAAACACCTAATACAAAATATGTCTAAAATAATTCTAACTAGTTAACCAGAAAAAGAGAAACAACCTAATGGCAAAGGATATAAACAAGTAATTAAATGAAGAGTACATCCAAATGGCCAATAAACATATGATAGGATGCTGAAACTCACCTATAAATAGTGAAATGTAAAATAAAATAACAGATATTGCTCTGCACCCACATTGACAAAAAAGCTTTTAAAAAAGTATTAACAGCTATAACTGGCAAAAATAGAGAAAAGGGCCTTCTCTTCCATTGCTAGTAAAAATGTTAATTTTATAATATTTATCTAGCCAACTCTATTGAAAACAAAAATGCATTTACTTTTCATCACAACAATTACACTCTTTAAAACCTATCCATGGGAAGTAAGGCAACAGTACCTAAGAATATGCTCATGGTATATTTTTGCTGCATTATCTATAATGGCATTAAATAACAAACATGAAAGAAAAATAATTTAAGTGAATTATGGTTGAATATATCTAAAAAAAAAAATCCATTAAATGGAATAATGCATTTGAAAGAATGAATTAGAACTATGCTGGTACCATTAGAGAAATTCCTACAAGGTACTGTTGAGTAAGAGAGAAATGAACATAAAACTACCCATAATATATTATCATAAAATAAAAACATAAATGCATCAGTTTATAAATGTTTGCATATGAGTATATAAGTATGGGAAAAATATGGAAGGGAACATTTTTGTTGTTGTTATAAACAGGTTCCATTTATGCTGATGATGTATATGAAAGAATGAAAATGATGAGAAGGTAGATTTCAAAATAAAGAAAACTGCACAAATTAAAAAAAAATTATGTCAAAATATTGTTGATATTCACTAGCTCTTTTATCTCTTAAAGCGATCCTAGGGATGATATTCAGATACTCTCTAAGTCTCTGTTGACATTGACTTCAATATCAGACTTCGTAATTCTGCCTGACCTCCTCTTCACAATATATGGATTGTCTGTGTTTCTAAGTATGGCCAAGCCTTCTGCATGTGCAGTAGGTTCCATAGTCTTTATTGCACTCAAAGCAGTGCTCCTGTAACTGTCTCCTCCATTCTACATCATTAGTTTTCCTCTCTGTTTTGCATTATTCTGTCCACATATTTATACAGTATAATATCTCCATTGGTTAACTAATCTATTTGCCAACTCTACATCTCTTTCGAATGAGCAACCCAATTGTCTCTTCTTCGTAAAAAACACCTTCACCTTGCTAAATCCAATGGTTAATTACACTTTTTTTCTTACCCAGCCTATCATTTCTACAAATTAAAGTGATAGCTTGCTTACATAATAGCACCTTAGGTTCTTGCATCACTTTCTAAGAACTCAAGTATTAACAAGCAATGCTTCAGAACACTACAGTTCATCCTACAATGATATTTACAAATCTCTGCCCATTAAAATAGCCCCCAAATACTTACCCTGAAATTAGTTTCTAAGAATACTAATGTTAGAGAAAGTAAATGTACTCTGGGTCTTTATAGGATGAAAATATCCAAGGGAAAATTACAGAATTGAGTCAAACCTCATATATTTTATTGACCAAAAAGCATCTCTAACACACCTGACTATCAGAATCACATAGAAGAATTTTCAAAAGTCTACGACATTCCAAATCACACTACCAATGTGCCCTTGCATAACCTAAAGCCTAGTGAAGACTCTTATGTACAAAAACACTTCCTCAGTTACCTGCATAATGAGGCAGTCATTCAGCACAAATTCTGGATTGTGGTGCTTCTCCTGTGTCCTAAAAGATAATATCTTCATGTCCTGATGTCATCTCTGTGAACACAGAGAGTAAGATGGTACACACACCATATCCGGATCAAGAAATGTTTCCATGTGACCAACTATTTTCATATTGCAAGAAGTCTGTCTCATCTCAGACTTTCAGAAAAATGAAACCTTTTAAATTGTTCATATTTTCAAGATGGATATCAAAAATGGCCTGAAACCTGAGGCAGGGCCAAGATGACTGACTAGGTAGAAGCTACCTTGTATCCCTCTTGCAACAAAGTGAATCGATCACATACATGACAATCTACAAACCCTGACCATTAAACACAGATCTAAAGAGTTGACCTGAGCGACAGAGATTGAGAACTAGCAACCATGGGGAAGCAACGACTGTTTTCGAAGCCTGGAGCCAGCGTCCCAGTCAGAAAACCTTGGTTCCTGGCTTTGGACTGGGCACAGGGAAGCTGAGCACGGCTTCCTGAGACGGCACAAACACGGGATGCAGCCCTGGACCCCTGATGTGATCTCGGGGGAAGCCCAGCCAGCACAGGCAGACAGCACAAGGACACGGCTGACAGGAGAAGTCACCAGGAGGCAGTGACTGGTTTTGGAGCCTGGAGTGCTGTGTCCCAGCACGGGAAACTTGGCACTGGGCTTTGGACTGGGAGAGGAGGAGCAGACCATGGCTTCTGAGACAGCACAAGCACCAGCCGTGGGCATGACCCGCAGGGGCAATCTCGACCCAGCCAACGCACACAGGCTACGAGCCCCTGGCCCTTCGGAAATCTCAGATAAAAAAGTTATCACCAAGCAAGGTAAGTAACTTTGTCTATATGGCTGGGTGCTACTCTCTCCCATCTATCTGATCCCTCCCCTCCCTGCCACAGGCGGCTTTGTTAACATTGGAATTTCCTGGCCAGGGAGTGAAGTGCTCTGCAGTTTTTTGTTGTTTTTTCTTTTCCTAACCCATTCTCCTGGCCTGAGAGAAGCAGCTACTAAAAACCCAGGGATGAAAAGTTCCTTCCCTGAGTTCCCTAAATTGGAATAAAAATACAGAACCAGCTCCAGCCAAGCATATGAGATCCACAGTCTTTGGCTTTCATCTCTACAGGGAACAAGGTGGCTATTATAGTGGAAAGACAATTCTGATAGACTGGGCACAGGGGAGCTGAGCACGACATCCTGAGACAGTGCAAACATGGGTAACAGCCCTAGCCCCCAGAAGTGACCTCAGGGGAAGCCCAGCCAGTGCACACAGGCAGTGCAGAGACGTGGCTGACAGGAGGAGAAGGCACTGGGAGGCAGCAACTGGTTTTGGAGCCTGGAGTGCAACATCCCAGCCAGAAAACTCTGGCGCTGGGCTTTGGACTGGGAGCGGAGGAACTGACCATGGCTTCTGAGACAGCACAAGCACAAGATGTGGGCCTGACCCTTGAGGGCAATCTCAACCCAGCCAATGCACACAGGCTACCCCTCGGGAATCTCAGACAAAACAGTCATCACCAAGCAAGATAAGTAACTTTGTCTATATTCCTGGGTGCTACTCTCTCCTATCTATCTGATCCCCCCCTCCTCTTCCCAGGTGGCTTCATTAACATTGGAATTTCATGAGCCAGAGAGTGAAGTGCTCTGAGGGTTTTTTTTTTTTGTTGTTGTTGTCTTTACCTAACCCATTCTCCTGGCCTGAGAGAAGTAGCTACAAAAAACCCAGGGATCAAAAATCCTTCCCTGACTTCCTGAAATTGAACTAAAAATACAGAACCAGCTCAAGCCAAGCATATGAGATCCATGGTCTTGGGCTTTCATCCCTACAGGCAAAAAAAAAAAAAAAAAAATTTTTTTTTTTACAGGCAACAAAGTGGCTATTATAATGCAAAGGCAATTCTGATAGGGATCTGACTGTAATTGTTTTAGTGGATTACTAGAAAGACAAGTTTCCCAGGCCTGATATCTCTGTGTATTAAACAGAGCCCTCAGTGACCCACAAAGGGGAACTGAGGGCTGAAGCATCCCCCAGACAACCTAGCCTCCTGCCATAGAGGCCTGAGGATGATGACACCTACCAATCAGTAGAGGTATATGCATTGGGTGCCTAAGGTACAGCTGCAGAGCCTACCCACTAACGTGCTTTAGGAATAGAGACACACCTACCTCACTGGCACTTGGGGGAAGCCTGCCCCCCCAAAGTGTGACCCCCTGCTTCTACTAAAATCTGGTGCACACAACTATCACCAATACTCCTCTAGGTGGACAGGTAACAGTCTGCACCACACACTTGGTGACACAAAATCAGAATCTACTCAAGAACAGTAAATGGACTCTTAGGCTTATATATCTGGTAACAGCCCAAACCAGCTGGTAATATGACATAAGTGATTCAAGGGCTACAACAATCAAGACAGCACAATCTAGTAGCCCGTCTACGTATATTGAAAGAAAATAAAACAAGATAAGACTCAGTGAGCAAATATACAATAAATCAATACAATATCTTATAAATGGCTCAGAGACAGCAGTCAATATCAAATCACATAAAGAAGCAGACCATGGTTGCTTCTATAAATCCCCAAATTAAAGAATCAAAATCTTTCCCAAATGAAGAGACAATCCTGGAATTGCCATATGTAGAGTATAACAAACTAATATACAGAATGCTTCAAGACATCACAGATGACCTCAGAAATGCAATATGGCAATCTACAGAAAAAGCCAAGGAACACACTGATAAAGCAGTTGAAGAAATCAAAAAGATTATTCAAGAACACAGTGGAAAAATTAATAAGCTGCAAGAATCCATAGAGAGACAGCATTCAGAAGTACAAAAGATTAACAGTAAAATGAGAGAATTCAATAGGAAATCAGAGAAGCAGAATCGAGCAATCGGAATGCAGAGTGGGGGAGGTGGAGGATAAGGAAATTGACACCAATATAGTTGAAGAAAAATCAGATAAAAGAATTTAAAAAAAATGAAGAAACACTAAGAATTATGTGGGACTCTATCAAGAAGAAGAACTTGTGTGTGATTGGAGTTCCAGAACAGAGAGGGATAACAGGAAATACAGAGAGAATAGTTGAAGATCTGTTGGCGGAAAACTTCCTGACATCATGAAAGACAAAAGGATATCTATCCAAGATGCTCATTAAACCCCATATAAGATTGATCCCAAAAGAAAACCACCAAGACATATTATCATCAAGCTTGCCAAAACCAAAGATAAGGAGAAAATTTTAAAAGCAGCCAGGGATAAAAGAAAGGTCTCCTACAAAGGAGAATCAATAAGAATAAGTTCAGACTACTCAGCAGAAACCATGCAGGCAAGAAGGCAATGGGATGACATATATAGAGCACTGAAGGAGAAAACTGCCAGCCAAGGATCATATATCCACCAAAACTCTCTCTCAAATATGAAGGTGAAATTAAAACATTTACCGATAAACGCAACCTTAGAGAATTTGCAAAAACCAAACCAAAGCTACAAGAAATACTAAAGGAAATTGTTTGGTCAGAAAATCAATAATATCAGATACCAACACAACACAAGGTCACAGAACAGAACATCTGGATATCAACTCAAACCGGGAAATACCAAAAACAAATAAAGATTAATTTTTAAATGAAAAAAAAGCCTCAAAACAGGGAATCATTGAAGTCATTATGTAAAAGATCACAATAATCAAAAAGAAGGACTTAATACAGGAGTCATAGAACTGCCATATGGAGAGGAAAACAAGGTGATATAGGACAATACAAGTTAGATTTTTACTTAGAAAAATAGAGGTAAATATTAAGGTAACTACAAAGAGGTCTAACAACTCCATAACTCAAAATAAAAACCAAGAAAAACATAACAACTCAGCAAACATAAATTCAACTACTTTGAAAATGAGGAACACACAATTTACAAAGAAAAACGTCTCAGCAGAAAAAAGTAAGTGGAAAAATGAAGTTGTCAACAACACACATAAAAAAGGCATCAAAATGACAACACTAAACACATACTTATCTATAATTACACTGAATGTAAATGGACTAAATGCACCGGTAAAGAAACAGAGAGTCTCAGACTGGATAAAGAAACACGATCCAACTATATGCTGCCTACAAGAGACACACATTAGACTTAGAGACACAAACAACCTAAAACTCAAAGGATGGGAAAATACATATCAAGCAAACAACAAGCAAAAAAGAGCAGGAGTAGCAATATTAATTTCTGACAAAATAGACTTTAAAGTTAAATCCACCAAAAAGGATAAAGAAGGACACTACATAATGATTAAAGGGACAATTCACCAGGAAGATATAACCATATTAAATATTTATGCACCCAGTGACAGGGCTGCAAGATACATAAAATAAACTTTAACAGAAATGAAAAGTGAGATAGACACCTCCACAATTATAGTAGGAGACTTCAACACACCACTTTCGGAGAAGGACAGGACTTCCACTAAGAAGTTCAATACAGACACGGAAGACCTAATTGCAACAATCAACCAACTTGACCTCATAGACTTATACAGAACACTCCATCCAACAGCTGCAAAGTATACTTTTTCTCTAGTGCACATGAAACATTCTGTAGAATAGACCACATATTAGGTCATAAAACAAACCTTTGCAGAATCCAAAATATCCAAATATTACAAAGCATCTTCTCAGACCACAAGGCCATAAAAGTGGAAATCAATAAGAGAAAAATCAGGGAAAAGAAATCAAATGCTTGGAAACTGAACAATACCCTGCTCAAAAAAGACTGGGTTATAGAAGACATTAAGGAGGGAATAAAGAAATTCATAGAATGCAATGAGAATGAAAACACTTCCTATCAAAACCTCTGGGACACAGCAAAAGCAGTGCTCAGAGCTCAGTTTATATCGATAAATGCACACATACATAAAGAAGAGGGAGCCAAAATCAGAGAACTGTCCCTACAAATTGAACAAATAGAAAGTGAGCAACAAAAGAATCCATCAGGCACCAGAAGAAAACAAATAATAAAAATTAGAGCTGAACTAAATGAAATAGAGAACAGAAAAACAATTGAAAGAATTAACAAAGCCAAAAGCTGGTTCTTTGAAAAAATTAATAAAATTGATAAACCATTGGCCAGACTGACAAAGAAATACAGGAAAGGAAACAAATAACCTGAATAAGAAAAGAGATGGGCCATATCACAGCAGCTTATATGTGACCAGACTTAATGGTCTGACTGAGACCAGAAGAATCCTGGCGGTCATGGTCCCCAAACCTTCTCCTGGCCCAGGACAGGAACCATTCCCAAAGACTACTCATTAGACATGGAAGGGACTGGACAATGGGTTGAGAGTTGCTGACGAAGAGTGAGCTACTTGTATCAGGTGGACACTTGAGACTGTGTTGACATCTCCTGTCTGGAGGGGAGATAGGAAGGTAGAGAGGGTTAGAAACTGGCAAAAGTGTCACGAAAGGAGAGACTGGAAGGAGGGAGCGGGCTGACTCATGGGGGGAGAGTAAGTGAGAGTACGGAGTAAGGTCTATATAAGCTTATATGTGACAGACTGATTTGATTTGTAAACTTTCACTTACAGCAGAATAAAAATTATTTAAAAAAAAAATGACCTGAAACCAAAAGAAGCCTGAACTCGATTGTAAAAACAAATGTCAAACAACTAATATGAGGTTTAAAAATGAGTCAATTCTGTGAAAGAAAATATCATGAATTATTTATATAAATATTTTACAGTTTGTGTTTTGGAAGTGAAATAGTGAAAAAGCCTTCACAACATTCTGATTCTCAGTTTGTTACATTGGCCTGGCTTCATACAGCATAGATGAACTTTGGTTTGCCTGAAGGATGAAGAATAATTTCATACCCATATTTTGTTATGCTTTGAGTTCATCATTTCAATTCCTGAAAAAGCCAGTCATGTAAATACTCAAGTAGACAAACACTGTCTGTGGTAAGGGCAAATGTCTGTGGACACTTTATTTACATATTAACTACAACACATCTTTTTGAGTCATTCAATGGATACAACACCAAGGGTGGCTCTACCATAATTAAACTCATTGGGACCTTAATCATAATTCTAAGACTAGATTATACATCTCCAGAGATGTCACAAGGGTAGTCACTGACATAGAACATGTCTTACATGACCAGGTTGTCAGGAGAGAAAAATCAAAACAGAACAGTATGATGACAAATGACACAAAAGGAAGAGTCCATGGTGGGCAGAATCTGAATGTGTAAAAATCATGACATTCAAAACAGACAGTCTTTTGGTGTGTAAGCTTAAGCTATGCACTTGTAGATATCATTTGAACTCACTTCCAGAGGACCATGAAAGTTGATTTCAGAACAAGTTACTGAAAACTTGATTTAAATGCATAAAAAGGAGGGTTCTCACCTGTTATGGATTCAATTGTGTTCCCTAAAATGATGTTTTGAAATCCTAATGTGGAAAAGTATAGTTGAATGGTGGTACAATTTGAAGAATGTATCCCATGTCACTGAATTGTACATGTAGAAACTGTTGAAATAAGGCATGTTGGCTCTGTATATTTCCACCAAAATGAATAAAACTAAATAATAAAATAACCTAGAAGTTAATAATAACCTAGAAGTTAAGAGCTAATAATTACTGAGCTGAAGAAATCAATGTCTACAAGCATTTTGGGACCAACTTCAGTCAACCTAGCCTGTACTTCTTTTACAAGAAGGAAAATCAAAATTCTAGGTTATCTACCCACTGCCCACTGCCGTCGACTGGGTTATCTAGAGGAGCAAAACCAGTGAAATGGCTCACTCAGTGGTGATTGCTGGCAAGTCCCGAATCTATTGGTCTGGCACAAGGCTGGAGGCTTCTGCCCACACGATTGCAGGGGCTGAAAAACCCAAAATCAGTGGGCCAGATGGCAGGCTACTATCTCACATCCCAAGAACCAGATATCAGAAGATGATGAGTCAGAGGCAGGATCAAGAGGGAGAGACCTCTGCCAGGACATCCATATATATTTGATGCAATCCACACCCTCAGTGTGACTCCATTTTCAGCTGATTGACTGCTCACAACAGATCACATCATGGACAATAATTACATATCTACTGAATCACTGAGAATCATGGCCTAGCAAAGGGAACACTTAACCTTAACCATCACAGTCCACCTCTCATCAACTTGACAACGGTACACATCTCCTTAAACCATATCATAATCTCTAAGAAAAAACATATTACATGTAACATGATACTACTAACATGCGTACAATCGAAAACGCATTAGCCCCGTTACATCTTATATTACACCTTATATTTTATAAGTAATGGAATAAGGGAGGGAAGAAAACAAAGTTAATTGCTACATATATATGTATATGTACGTACATACATAGAGAAAGAGAGAGAGGGAGCCTTGGTGGCACAGTGGTTAAGAAATTGGCTCCTAACCAAAAGATCAGCAGTTCAAATACACCAGGCACTGCTTGGAAACCCTACAGGGGCAGTTCCAGTCTGTCTTACAGTGTTGCTATGAATCAGAATCAACTTGACTGCAACAGGGTTTTATATATATGTATGTGTGTGTACGTATGCATGTGCATGTATACATATATGTATGTATATGTGTGTATATATACATTTATACACATGCACACATACACATATAACAAAACAAGGAAGAAATACTAAAAGCAATTACAGTTTTTGTTTCTGCAACTGGTCACATGGTCATAGCTGGCATTTAGAACTACCTTCTTCCACCACCCATTCTGTATTCTCTTTGCCCTCAGCAAGCACTTAGGCTGATTGTGGCTCTTTGCCTGGTGGAGTGAGCCAAACCTTCCTTCCTGAAGGGTCTGGGCCATTAGTAGTCATACTGGAAGTGGGTTGCTGTAGTTTTCCATTAACTTTCATCACAGGGCATGGTAGTACTAAGGGATCTCCTATATTTCAGACATACTCTTCTTTATCTCCATTATGCAATATCAATCAGATTGCCTCTTTGTAATCTGTGTAACCAGGATCAGCCACACCAGCCAATACAGTAACACCCTTCTTTGCCCGATGGTCCGGAGGCATGAGGATCCCAAAGTGGCCAGACAGCATTCTTAACTTCCAGTGGAATCAAAGTTTTGTCTCCAGGAGGGAGGAGCATTCCTCCCTTTGTAACTAAGACCTCTAGACCTGCAGAAAATAGGTTAGCAAGAACGGAAAGCAAAAGTTTTGCAAGTGGGTCTCCAGGGTAATAGTGATACCACTTCCATCTCCACCCCTTGATTCCAGGATCCTTGAATCCAGGCTATGAGAGAAACAGCACCAAATATAGTACACTGATTGAAAGCATACACAGCCTCCTAGAGAACATTGCCCCAACCCTGCAAGGTATTGCCACTTGGCTGATACCATATTGTGCCTTTAGGAGGCCATTCCATCTTTCTACCAAGCCAGCAGTTTCAGGATGATGGGAAACGCAGTCACACCAGTGAATTCTCTAAGATGGGCCCACTGCCACACTTTCTTTGTTGTGAAGTAAGTCCCTTGATCTGAGGTGACACCGTGTGGGATACCACAACAGTGGATAAGGCATTCTGTTAAGTCCATGGATGGTTATTTTGGCAGAGAAGGCAAATCAGCAGTCTGGTAACTGTGCACAAAGAAGGCAGATCCATATCCAGAGTAAGTGTCTATCCCAGTAAGAACAGAACACTGCTTATTCCATGATGGAAATGTTCCAATTTAATCAACTGCCACCAGTTCATCGTCTCTAGGAGTGGTGCCATATCAGGGACTCAGTGTTGGTCTCTGCTGATGGTAGAGTGGGCACTCAGCAGGGGCTGTAACCAAGTCAGCCCTGGTAAGTAGAAGTCCAGATTTGATTCTCAGTCCATTATACCAGCTTGACTTTATACAGCATAGTTGAACTTTGGTTTGCCTGAAGGATGGAAATTAGTTTCATGTCTGTTTTTGGAATCTATCATTTCAATTCTTGAAAAAAACAGTCACGTAAATACTCGTATAGACAAACAAGCTCTGTGGTAAAAGCAAAAGTCTGTGGACACTTTATTTACACTTGAAGTGCAACAGATATTGTTGAGTCATTCAATGGGTACAGCACTAAGGGTGACCTACCATAATTAAACTCATTTGGACTTTTATCATAATTCAGAGAATAGATTCTGCATCTCCAGGTCCTAGGGGGAATAATCACAATGGAACAATCTGAGGTCAAATCATCCAAAAGGGAGAGTCCAGGGTGGACAGAATTTAAATATACAAAAATCATCACCTTCAAAATAGGCAGTCCTATTGGATCTGTAAGTGTAAGCTATAAATTTTCAGATGACATCTGAACTCACTCCCAGAGGGCCATGAAAGCTGATTTCAGAGCAAGTCGTTGAAAACTTGATTCAAATGCATATAAATCAGAGTTCTCACCTGCTGTGAATTGAATTGTGTCCCTCAAAATGATAAATCATAACCCTCATATCTGTGAATGTGACTTTGTTTGAAAATAAGGTTTATGAAGATGTTGTGAATTAGGTTAACATTAGGTCCTGCTGGAGGAGTTTGGGTCCCACTGTATTCCTAGAAATGAGGAGAAGATACACACAGACAGGCAGACATGAAGGTTACCATGTGATGCATCAGTTGCAAGCCCAGTGATGGCTGGAACTATCAGAAACTAGGAAAGAGGAGTAGAACTATTTTTCAGTCAAAGCCTCAGAAGTAATCAAGTGACCCTAAGGTAGGATTCTCAGCCTTCAGAACTGTGAGATGACAAATTTCTGTTGTTTAAATCTACCCACTTTGCAGTATGGCGTCCCGAGGAAACTGTATCCCCAACCAATAAAAGTCTTGAGTTTGTCACAGAAAGAGTTTCAGACAGGCAAATTGGTAAGATTTGTACTGAACATGGAGAAAAAAGTATAAAATATTTAAAGGGTAACTTCAAAATCCATGAGTTCTTAGCCCTTATCATACAGCCCTTTCTGAGGAAAATATTACCACTTTTTGTTTCTACACAAATTTTCAAAGATCTGTGTTGGTGTGGGAAAAGGAAATTCCATCACTTGGAAATGTACATAAAGAGAAGGAAGACTAATAGGATTTGTAGAGTTCTGGTTGTTTTCTTTACATTTTCTCCCTTTCTGCCTCGACTATCCAAACCAAATCCATTGCTGTTGAGTCAATTCCAGCTCATAACAACTCTGCAGGACAGAGTAGAACTGCCCCACAGGGTTTCCAAGACATAAGTCTTTACAGAAGGAGACTCACATCTTTCTTCCTTGGAAAGGCAGTTAGTTTGGAACCTCTGGACTTTCAGTTAGCAGTGCTGAAGCACTACACCACCCAGACTCCTTTCTACATTTTTATTAAACCTTATATTTTCAGGGAAAGCAATAGTCCCAGAATGAAAACTCACATTTCACGTCATCTTTTGATAGTTAAAATGTGCAGTAACGTGCAAGTTAAGTCATTAATTGTGACTTGCAGGAAGAGAGATGATTCATTGGGAAGTCAAATATCCTTTTACCCTTTCTCCTTGATGTTTCTCTAGATCTCATACAAGTTGTCCAGAGCTCCAACAGCCATCCTGTGACCATGTTGGTACCATAAAAATGCAAGTCAAGAAATTGGGAAATAAGAGTCCTGCTCCATTTCCCTCTCCCCTCCCCAATATTGCTTAGGCTTTTGGGGGCCCTTGGGAGGTACATATAAATTTGAGGAATGATTTTTTTTTTCCATTTCTATAAAGAAAGCTATTGGAATTCTGAGCAGGATTGCATTGAATTTATAGATTGTGGTAGGTAGTATTGACATCTTGACAATATTGAGTCTTTGAATCCATGAGCATAGAATGCCCTTCCATTTATTTAGGTCATCTTTATTTTCTTTTAGAAACCCTGGTGGTGTAGTGCTTAAGAGTTTGGCTGCTAACCAAAAGGTGAGCAGTTTTAATCCAACAGGCACTACCTAAATTGTTTTAGTACTGTTTTGTTTTTGTTTTTTAATAATTTTTATTGTGTTTTAAGTGAAACTTTACAAATCAAGTCAGTCTGTAACACATAAGCCTATATACACCTTACTATATACTCCCATTTACTCTCCCACTAATGAGTCAGCTGCTCCCTCCCTCCAGTCTCTCCTTTCATGACCATTTTGCCAGTTTCTAACCCTCTCTACCTTCCCATCTCCCCTTCAGACAGGAGATGCCAACCTGATACAAGTAGCTCACTCTTCATCAGAATCTCTCTCCAACCCATTGTCCAGTCCCTTTCATGTCTGATGAGTTGTCTTCAGCAATGGTTCCTGTCCTGGGCCAAAAGAGGGCTTGGGGACCCTGACCACCAGAATTCTTCTATTCTCAGTCAGACCATTAAGTTTGGTCTTTTTATGAGAATTTGGGGTCTGCATCCCACTGTTCTCCTGGTCCCTCAGGGGTTCTCTGTTGTGCTCCCTGTCAGGGCAGTCATCGATTGTGGCCGGGTACCATCTAGTTCTTCTGCTTTCAGGATGATGTTAAGCCTCTGGTTCATGTGGCTCTTTCTGTCTCTCGGGCTCATAGTTATCCTGTGACCTTGGTGTTCTTCATTCTCCTTTGCTCCAGGTGGGTTGAGACCAATTGAGGTATCTTAGATGGTCACTTGTTCACATTTAAGACCCCAGATGCGACACTTCAAAGTGGGACGCAGAATGTTTTCATAATAGAATTTACTTTGCCAATTGACTTAGAAGTCCCTTTAAGCCATAGTCCCCAAACCGTTGCTCTTGCTCCTCTGACCTTCAAAGTGTTCAGTTTGCCCCGGAGACTGCTTTTGGTCCATTCCAGTTGAGCTGACCTTCCCTGTATTGAGTATTGCCCTTCCCTTCACCTAAAGTAGTTCTTATCTACTAACTAATCAGTAAATAAGCCTCTCCCACCCTCTCTCACTCCCCCTCTCATAACCACAAAAGAATGTGTTCTTCTCAGTTTATACTATTTCTCAAGATCTTATAATAGTGGTCTTATACAATATTTGTCCTTTTGCATCTGACTCATTTCACTCAGCATAATGCCTTCCAGGTTCCGTCATGTTATGAAATGTTTCACAGATTCGTCACTGTTCTTTATCGATGCGTAGTATTCCATTGTGTGAATATACCATAATTTATTTAACCATTCATCCATTGATGGACACCTTGGTTGCTTCCAGCTTTTTGCTCTTGTAAACAGTGCTGCAATAAACATGGGTGTGCATATATCTGTTCGTGTGAAGGCTCTTATTTCTCTAGGATATATTCCGAGGAGTGGGATTTCTGGGTTGTATGGTAGTTCTATTTCTAAACTTTTAAGAAAACACCAGATAGATTTCCAAAGTGGTTGTACCATTTTACATTCCCACCAGCAGTAAGAGTTCCAATCTCTCCACAGCCTCTCCAACATTTATTATTTTGTGTTTTTTGGATTAATGCCAGCCTTGTCGGAGTGAGATGGAATCTCATTGTAGTTTTAATTTGCATTTCTCTAATGGCTAATGATCGAGAGCATTTTCTTATGTGTCTGTTAGCAGGCTGAATATCTTCTTTAGTGAAGTGTGTGTTCATATCCTTTGCCCACTTTTTGAATGGGTTGTTTGTCTTTTTGTGGTTGAGTTTTAACAGAATCTTATAGATTTTAGAGATCAGGCCCTGGTCGGAGATGTCAGAGCTGGAATTTTTTTCCCAATCTGTAGGTGGTTTCTTTACTCTCTTGGTGAAGTCTTTAGATGAGCATAGGTGTTTGATTTTTAGGAGCTCCCAGTTATCTGGTTTCTCTTCATCATTTTTAGTAATGTTTGTATTCTGTTTATACCTTGTATTAGGGCTCCTAACATTGTCCCTATTTTTTCTTCCATGATCTTTATGGTTTTAGTCTTTACATTTAGGTCTTTGATCCACTTGGAGTTAGTTTTTGTGCATGGTGTGAGGTATGGGTCCTGTTCCATTTTCTTGCAAATGGATATCCAGTTATGCCAGCACCGTTTGTTTAAAAGACTATCTTTCCACCAATTAACTGACACTGGGCCTTTGTCAAATATCAGCTGCTCATATGTGGATGGATTTATATCTGGATTCTCAATTCTGTTCCATTGGTCTATGTGCCTGTTGTGCGAGTACCAGGCTGTTTTGACTACTGTGGCTGTATAATAGGTTTTAAAATCAGGTAGAGTGAGGCTTCCCACTTTCTTCTTCTTTTTCAGTAATGCTTTACTTATCCAGGGTTTCTTTCCCTTCCATATGAAGTTCGTGATTTCTTTCTCCATCACATTAAAAAATGACATTGGCATTTGGATTGGAAGTGCATTGTATATATAGATGGCTTTTGGTAGAATAGATATTTTTACTATGTTCACTCTTCCTATCCATGAGCAATTTATGTTTTTCCACGTACGTAGGTCCCTTTTAGTTTCTTGCACTAGTACTTTGTAGTTTTCTTTGTATAGGTCTTTTACATCATTGGTAAGATTTATTCCTAAGTATTTTATCTTCTTGGGGGCTACTGTGAATGGTATTGATTTGGTGATTTCCTCTTCGATGTTCTTTTTGTTGATATGGATGAATCCAAGTGATTCTTATAACCTGAGACTCTGCCAAACTCTTCTATTAGTTTCAGTAGTTTTCTGGAGGATTCCTTGGGGTTTTCAGTGTATAAGATCATGTCATCTGCAAATAGAGATCATTTTACCTCTTCCTTGCCAATCTGGATGCTCTTTATTTCTTTGTCTAGCCTAATTGCTCTGGCTAGGACCTCTAGCACAATGTTGCATAAGAGCGGTGATAAAGGGCATTCTTGTCTGGTTCCCTTTCTCAAGGGAAATGCTTTCAGACTCTCTCCATTTAGAATGATGTTGGTGTTGGCTTTGTATAGAGGTCCTTTATCATGTTGACGAATTTTCCTTCAATTCCTATTTTGCTGAGAGTTTTTATCATGAAAGAGTGTTGGACTTTGTGAAATGCCT
Organism: Loxodonta africana; assembly: GCF_030014295.1. Taxonomy (NCBI): domain Eukaryota; kingdom Metazoa; phylum Chordata; class Mammalia; order Proboscidea; family Elephantidae; genus Loxodonta; species Loxodonta africana. Next base: position 386,309 of record NW_026974869.1, on the reverse strand, counting down.
TTTCTGCATCCATTGATAAGATCATGTGATTTTTGTCTTCTGTTTTATTTATAGGGTGTATTACATTAATGGTTTTTCTAATATTGAACCAACCTTGCATACCTGGTATAAATCCCACTTGGTCTTCATGGATTATTTTTTTTGAAATGTTGTTGAAATCTGTTGGCTAGAATTTTGTTGAGGAGTTTTGCATCTATGTTCATGAGAGATATAGATCTGTATTTTTCTTTTTTGTGGTGTCTTTTTTTTTTTTACCTGGTTTTGGTATCAGGGATATGCTGGCTTCATAGAATGAGTTAGGTAGTATTCCATCCTTTTCTATGCTTTGAAATGCCTTTAGTAGTAGTGGTGTTAACTCTTCTCTGAAAGTTTGGTAGAACTCTGCAGTGAAGCCGTCCAGGCCAGGGTTTTTTTTTTGTTGGGAGTTTTCTGATTACCTTTTCAATCTCTTTTTTTGTTATGGGTCTATTTAGTTGTTCTGTTTCTGGTTGTGTTAGTTTGCTAGGTACAGTTTTTCTAGGAATTCATCCATTTCTTCTAGTTTTTCAAATTTCTTAGAGTACAATTTTTTGTAATAATCTGATATGATTCTTTTAATTTCAGTTGGGTCTGTTATGATATGGCCCATCTCGTTTCTTATTCAGGTTATTTGTTTCCTTTCCTGTATTTCTTTTGTCAGTCTGGCAAATGGTTTATCAATTTTGTTAATTTTTTCAAAGAACCAGCTTTTGGCTTTGTTAATTCTTTCAACTGTTTTTCTGTTCTCTAATTCATTTAGTTCAGCACTAATTGTTTTCTTCTGGTGCCCGATGGATTCCTTTGTTTCTCGCTTTCTATTTGTTCAATTTGTAGGGACAGTTCTCTGATTCTGGCTCTTTCTTCCTTATGTATGTGTGCACTTATCGATATAAATTTGCCTCTGAGCACTGCTTTTGCTGTGTCCCAGAGGTTTTGATAGGAATTGTTTTCATTCTCGTTGCATTCTATGAATTTCCTTATTCCCTCCTTAATATCTTCTATAACCTAGTCTTTTTTGAGCAGGGTATTGTTCAGTTTCCAAGTATTCGATTTCTTTTCCCTGATTTTTCTTTTATTGATTTCCAAATTTATGGCCTTGTGGTCTGAGAAGATGCTTTATAATATTTCGAATTTTTGGATTTTGCAAAGTTTTGTTTTATGACCTAGTATGCGATCTATTCTAGAGAATTTTCCATGTGCACTAGAAAAAAAAGTATACTGTGTAGCTATTGGGTGCAGTGTTCTGTATAAGTTAATGAGATCAAGTTGGTTGATTGTAGCAATTAGGTCTTCCGTGTCTCTACTGAGGTTTTTACTGGATGTCCTATCCTTCTCCGAAAGTGGTGTGTTGAAGTCTCCTACTATAATTGTGGAGGTGTCTATCTCAATTTTCATTTCTGTTAAAGCTTGTTTTATGTATCTTGCAGCCCTGTCATTGGGTGCATAAATATTTAATATGGTTATATCTTCCTGGTGAATTGTCCCTTTAATCATTATGCAGTGTCCTTCTTTATCCTTTTTGGTGGATTTAACTTTAAAGTCTATTTTGTCAGAAATTAATATTGCCCCTCCGGCTCTTTTTTGCTTGTTGTTTGCTTGATATATATTTTTCCATCCTTTGAGTTTTAGTTTGTTTGTGTCTCTAAGTCTAAGGTGTGTCTCTTGTAGGCAGCATATAGAAGGATCATGTTTCTTTATCCAGTCTGAGACTCTCTGTCTCTTTATTGGTGCATTTAGTCCATTTACATTCAGTGTAATTACAGATAAGTATGTGTTTAGTGTTGTCATTTTGATGCCTTTGTGTGTGTGTTGTTGACAATTTCATTTTTCCACTTACTTTTTTCTGCTGAGACGTTTTTCATTTTAAATTGTGTGTTCCTCTTTTTCATAGTAGTTGAATTTATGTTTGCTGAGTTGTTATGTTTTTCTTGTTTTTTATTTTGAGTTATGGAGTTGTTAGACCTCTTTGTAGTCACCTTAATATTTACCCCTATTTTTCTAAGTAAAAACCTCACCTGTATCGTCCTATATCACCTTGTTTTCCTCTCCATATGGCAGTTCTATGCCTCCTGTATTTAGTCCCTCTTTTTGATTATTGTGATCTTTTACGTAATAACTTCAAAGATTTCCTGTTTTGAGCATTTTTTTATTTTTAAAATTAATCTTAATTTGTTTTCGTTATTTCCCTATTTGTGTTGATATCCCTATGTTCTGTTCTGTAATCTTGTGTTGTGTTGGTATCTGATATAATTGATTTTCTGACCAAACAATTTCCTTTAGTAGTTCTTGTATCTTTGGTTTCGTTTTGCAAATTCTCGAAGCTTGTGTTTATCGGTAAATGTTTTAATTCCACCTTCATATTTGAGAGAGAGTTTTGGTGGTTATATGATCCTTGGCTGGCAGTTTTTCTCCTTCAGTGCTCTATATATGTCATCTCATTGCCTTCTTGACTGCATGGTTTCTGCTGAGTAGTCTGAACATATTCTTATTGATTCTCCTTTGTAGGAGACCTTTCTTTTATCCCTGGCTGCTTTTAAAATTTTCTCTTTTTCTTTGGTTTTGGCAAGTTTGATGATAATATGTCCTGGTTGTTTTCTTTTTGGATCAATCTTATATGGGTTTCGATGAGCATCTTGGATAGATATCCTTTTGTCTTTCATGATGTCAGGGAAGTTTTCTGCCAACAAATCTTCAACTATTCTCTCTGTAGTTTCTGTTAATCCCTTCCTGTTGTGCAACTCCAACCACATGCAAGTTATTCTTAATAGAGTCCCACATGATTCTTAGGGTTTCTTCATTTTTTTAAATTCTTTTATCTGATTTTTTTTCAGGTATGTTGGTGTTAATTCCCTGGTCCTCCAGATTTCCCACTCTGCATTCTAATTGCTCAAGTCTGCTCCTCTGACTTCCTATTGTGTTGTCTAATTCTGTAATTTTATTGTTAATCTTTTGTATATCTGAATGCTGTCTCTCTATGGTTTCTTGCAGCTTATTAATTTTTCCACTATGTCCTTGAATAATCTTTTTGATTTCTTCAACTGCTTTATCAGTGTGTTCTTTGGCTTTTTCTGTAGATTGCCATATTTCATTTCTGAGGTCATCCGTGATGTCTTGAAGCATTCTGTATATTAGTTTGTTATATTCTGCATCTGGCAATTCCAGGATTGTGTCTTCATTTGGGAAAGATTTTGATTCTTTAATTTGGGCAGTTATAGAAGCTATCGTGGTCCTCTTTATGTGCTTTGATATCGACTGCTGTCTCTGAGCCATCTATAAGATATTGTAATGATTTATTTTGTATTTGCTCACTGAGTCTTGTTTTGTTTTCTGTCAATATACACAGATGGGCTACTAGATTGCACTCTCTTGATTGTTGTAGCCTTTGAATCACTTATGTCCTATTACCAGCTGTTTTGGGCTGTTACCAGATATAAGCCTAAGAGTCTATTCACTATTCTTGAGTAGAATCTGATTTTCAGTCACCAAGTGTGTGGTGTAGACTGTCACCTATCCACTTAAGGGAGCAGTGGTGATAGTTGTGTGCACCAGATTCTAGTAGCAGCAGGGGGTCACACCCCGGGGGGGGCAGGATGTTGACAGGCTTCCCCTAAGTGCCAGTGAGGTAGGTGTGTCTCTATTCCTAAAGCACTTTGGTGGGGGAGCTCTGCAGCTGTACCTTAGGCACCCAGTGCATGTACCTATACATACTGGTAGGTGTCACTATCCTCAGACCCCTATGGCAGGAGGCTAGGTGGTTTGGGTGGAGCTTCAGCCCTCAGTTCCCCGTCCTATGTCAGTGAGGGCTCTTTTTAATAGGTAGAGATATCAGACCTGGGAAATTTGTCTTTCCATTAATCCGCTAAAACATTTACAGTCAGATCACTCTCAGAATTGCCTTTTGCATTATAATAGCCACCTTGTTGCCTGTAGGGATGAAAGCCCAAGACTATGGATCTCATATGCTTGGCTGGAGCTGGTTCTGTATTTTTAGTCCAATTTTGGGAAGTCAGGGAAGGATTTTTGGTCCCTGGGTTTTTTGTAGCTGCTTCTCTCAGGGCAGTAGAATGGGTTAGGAAAAGACAAAAAAAAAAAAAAAGAAACCCACAGAGCACTTCACTCTCTGGCCCAGGAAATACCAATGTTAATGAGGCCACCGGGGGCAGGGAGGGGCGGGCTCGGATAGATAGGAGATAGTAGCACCCAGGAATATAGACACTTATTTGGTGGTTCTGAGATTTTACTTCTTGTGATCATGGCCTATGATCGCTACGTGGCTGTCTGTAGACCCCTGCATTATATGATGATCATGAACGAACAGGTGTGTGTTCTGCTGCTGCTGGTGACCTGGGTCGGAGGTTTTGTGCATGGTATAGCTCACCTTCTCTTTGTTTACAATCTTCCCTTCTGTGGTCCCAATGTTATTGACCACTTTTGCTGTGACATGTATCCATTATTAAAGCTTGCTTGCACTGACAGCTGTCACTGGTCTCACTGTGATTGCCAGTGATGGGGTAATATGTGTGGTCACCTTTATGCTGCTACTCATCTCCTATGGAGTCACTATGCACTCCTTGAAGAATCTTAGTCAGGAAGGGAGGCGCAAAGCTTTATCCACCTGTGGCTCCCACATCACTGTGGTGGTCCTCTTCTTTGTCCCTGGTATTTTTCTGTATGTGAAACCTCCTTCCACCTTACCCATTGATAAATTCTTGATGGTGTTTTGCACTGTTTTCACACCTATGTTTAATCCCTTAATCTATACTCTGAGAAATTCAGAGAAGAAAAATGCCATGAAGAACCTTTGGACCAGAAAAAGAAAATGAGGCAACAGGCAAATGCATCACCTACTTTGAATAAAGGTTTTCCCTTCCAGGAAAACAAAAAAAAAAACTGAAATCCACTGCCATCCCGTCAATTCCAGGGAAGCTGCGAGTAATTATTTAATTGTAGTAAATATTTCCTCAATTCATCATGATTGTGCATGATGGAAAACATTTATTAGGATACCTCCAATGATTACTTTTGTGGAAAATATATATATATATTTTTTATTAACTTTTATTGAGCTTCAAGAGAACATTTACAAATAAAGTCAGACTGTCACATATAAGTTTATATACACCTTACTCCGTACTCCCACTTGCTCTCCCCCTAATGAGTCAGCCCTTCCAGTCTCTCCATTCGTGACAATTTTCCAGCTTCCAACTCACTCTATCCTCCCATCCCCCCTCCAGACAGGAGATGCCAACACAGTCTCAAGTGTCCACCTGATATAATTAGCTCATTCTTCATCAGCATCTCTCTCCTACCCACTGTCCAGTCCCTTTCATGTTTGATGAGTTATCTTCGGGAACGGTTCCCGTCCTGGGCCAACAGAAGGTTTGGGGACCATGACCGCCGGGATTGCTCTAGTCTCAGTCAGACCATTAAGTATGGTCTTTTTATGAGAATTTGGGGTCTGCATCCCACTGATCTCCTGCTCCCTCAGGGGTTCTCTGTTGTGCTCCCTGTCAGGGCAGTCATCGATTGTGGCCGGGCACCAACTAGCTCTTCTGGTCTCAGGATAATGTAGGTCTCTGGTTCATGTGGCCCTTTCTGTCTCTTGGGCTCTTAGTTGTCATGTGACCTTGGTGTTCTTCATTCTCCTTTGCTCCAAGTGGGTTGAGACCAATTTATGCATCTTAGATGGCTGCTCGTTAGCATTTAAGACCCCATACGCCACATTTCAAAGTGGGATGCAGAATGTTTTCATAATAGAATTATTTTGCCAATTGACTTAGAAGTCCCCTTAAACCATGGTCCCCAAACCCCCGCCCTTTCTCCGCTGACCTTTGAAGCCTTTAGTTTATCCCGGAAACTTTTTTGCTTTTGGTCCAGTCCAGTTGAGCTGATCTTCCATGTATTGAGTATTGTCCATCCCTTCATCTAAAGCAGTTCTTATCTACTAACTAATCAGTAAAAAACCCTCTCCCAAGCTCCCTCCCTCCCCACCCCCCGTAACCACAAAAATATGTGTTCTTCTCAGTTTATACTATTTCTCAAGAGCTTATAATAGTGGTCTTATACAATATTTGTCCTTTTGCATCTGACTAATTTCACTCAGCATAATGCCTTCCAGGTTCCTGCATGTTATGAAATGTTTCACAGATTCATCACTGTTCTTTATCGATGCGTAGTATTCCAATGTGTGAATATACCACAATTTATTTAACCATTCATCCGTTGATGGACACTTTGGTTGCTTCCAGCTTTTTGCTATTGTAAACAGAGCTGCAATAAACATGGGTGTGCATATATCTGTTTGTGTGAAGGCTCTTATTTCTCTAGGGTATATTCCGAGGAGTGGGATTTCTGGGTTGTATGGTACTTCTATTTCTAACTTATTAAGAAAACACCAGATAGATTTCCAAAGTGGTTGTACTATTTTATATCCCCACCAGCAGTGTGTAAGAGTTCCAATCTCTCCACAGCCTCTCCAACATTTATTATTTTGTGTTTTTTGGATTAACGCCAGCCTTGTTGGAGTGAGATGGAATCTCATCGTAGTTTTAATTTGCATTTCTCTAATGGCTAATGATCGAGAGCATTTTCTCATGTATCTGTTAGCTGCCTGAATATCTTCTTTAGTGAAGTGTGTGTTCATATCCTTTGCCCACTTCTTGATTGGGTTGTTTGTCTTTTCGTGGTTGAGTTTTGACAGAATCATGTAGATTTTAGAGATCAGGCGCTGGTCGGAGATGTCATAGCTGAAAATTCTTTCCCAGTCTGTAGGTGGTCTTTTTACTCTTTTGGTGAAGTCTTTAGATGAGCATAGGTGTTTGATTTTTAGGAGCTCCGAGTTATCAGGTTTGTCTTTGTCACTTTTGGTAATGTTTTGTATTCTGTTTATGCCTTGTATTAGGGCTCCTAAGGTTGTCTCTATTTTTTCTTCCATGATCTATTTCGTTTTAGTCTTTATATTTAGGTCTTTGATCCACTTGCAGTTAGTTTTTGTGCATGGTGTGAGGTATGGGTCCTGTTACAATTTTTTGCAAATGGATATCCAGTTATGCCAGCACCATTTGTTAAAAAGACTATCTTTTCCCCAATTAACTGATACTGGGCCTTTGTCAAATATCAGCTGCTCATATGTGGATGGATTTATCTCTGGGTTCTCAATTCTGTTCCATTGGTCTATGTGTCTGTTGTTGTACCAGTACCAGGCTGTTTTGACTACTGTGGCTGTATAATAGGTTCTGAAATCAGGTAGACTGAGGCCTACCACTTTCTTCTTCTTTTTCAGTAATGCTTTGCTTATCCGACGCTTCTTTCCCTTCCATATGAAGTTGGTGATTTGTTTCTCTATCACCTTAAAAAATGACATTGGAATTTGGATCGGAAGTGCATTTTATGTATAGACGGCTTTTGGTAGAATAGACATTTTTACTATGTTAAGTCTTCCTATCCATGAGCAAGGTATGTTTTTCCACTTAAGTATGTCCTTTTGAATTTCTTGTAGTAGAACTTTGTAGTTTTTTTGTATAGGTCTTTTACATCATTGGTAAGATTTATTCCTAAGTATTTTATCTTCTTGGGGGCTACTCTGAGTGGTATTGATTTGGTTAATTCCTCTTCGATATTCTTTTTGTTGATGTAGAGGAATCCAAGTGATTTTTGTATGTTTATCTTATAACCTGAGACTCTGCCAAACTCTCCTATTAGTTTCAGTAGTTTTCTGGAGGATTCCTTAGGGTTTTCTGTGTATAAGATCATGTCATCTGCAAATAGAGATAATTATACTTCCTCTTTGCCAATCCGGATGCCCTTTATTTCTTTGTCTAGCCTAATTCCTCTGGCTAGGTCTTCTAGCACAATATTGAATAAGAGCGGTGATAAAGGGCATCCTTGTCCGGTTCCAGTTCTCAAGGGAAATGCTTTCAGGCTCTCTCCATTTAGAGTGATGTTGGCTGTTGGCTTTGCATAGATGCCCTTTATTATGTTGAGGAATTTTCCTTCAATTCCTACTTTGCTGAGAGTTTTTATCATAAATGGGTGTTGGACGTTGTCAAATGCCTTTTCTGCCTCAATTGATAAGATCATGTGGTTTTTGTCTTTAGTTTTATTTATGTGATGGATTACATTAATGGTTTTTCTGATATTAAACCAGCCTTGCATACCTGGTATAAATTCCACTTGGTCGTGGTGAATTATTTTTTGATATGCTGTTGAATTCTATTGGCTAGAATTTTGTTGAGGATTTTTTCATCTATGTTCATGAGGGATATAGGTCTGTAATTTTCTTTTTTTGTGATGTCTTTACCTGGTTTTGGTATCAGGTAGATGGTGGCTTCATAGAATGAGTTGGGTAGTATTCTGTCTTTTTCTATGCTTTGAAATACCTTTAGTAGTAGTGGTGTTAACTCTTCTCTGAAAGTTTGGTAGAACTCTGCAGTAAAGCCATCCGGGCCAGGGCTTTTTTTTGTTGGGAGTTTTTCAATTACTGTTTCAATCTCTTTTTTTTTTATGGGTCTATTTAGTTGTTCTACTTCTGATTGTGTTAGTTTAGGTAGGTAGTGTTTTTCCAGGAATTCATCCATTTCTTCTAGGTTTGCAAATTTGTTAGAGTACAATTTTTCGTAATAATCTGATATGATTCTTTTAATTTCAGTTCGGTCTGTTGTGATGTGGCCCTTCTCGTTTCTTATTCGGGTTATTTGTTTCCTTTCCTGTATTTCTTTAGTCAGTCCAGCCAATGGTTTATCAATTTTGTTAATTTTTTCAAAGAACCAGCTTTTGGCTTTGTTAATTATTTCAATTGTTTTTCTGTTCTCTAATACATTTAGTTCATTTAGTTCAGCTCTAATTTTTATTATTTGTTTTCTTCTGGTGTCTGATGGATTCTTTTGTTGCTCACTTTCTATTTGTTGAAGGTGTAGGGACAGTTCTCTGATTTTGGCTCTTTCTTCTTTTTGTATGTGTGCATTTATCAATATAAATTGGCCTCTGAGCACTGCTTTTGCTGTGTCCCAGAGGTTTTGATAGGAAGTATTTTCATTCTCGTTGCATTCTATGAATTTCCTTATTCCCTCCTTAATGTCTTCTATAACCCAGTCTTTTTTCAGCAGAGTATTGTTCAGTTTCCAAGTATTTGATTTCTTTTCCCTGATTTTTCTGTTATTGATTTCTAGTTTTATTGCCTTGTGGTCTGAGAAGATGCTTTGTAATATTTCGATGTTTTGGACTCTGCAAAGGTTTGTTTTATGACCTAATATGTGGTCTATTCTAGAGAATGTTCCATGTGCGCTAGGAAAAAAGTATACTTTGCAGCAGTGGGGTGGAGAGTTCTGTATGTCAATGAGGTCAAGTTAGTTGATTGTTGTAATTAGGTCTTCCGTGTCTCTATTGAGCTTCTTACTGGATGTCCTGTCCTTCTCCGAAAGTGGTGTGTTGAAGTCTCCTACTATAATTGTGGAGGTATCTATCTCACTTTTCAGTTCTGTTAAAATTTGATTTATGTATCTTGGAGCCCTGTCATTGGGTGCATAAATATTTAATATGGTTATATCTTCCTGATCAATTGTCCCTTTTATCATTATATAGTGTCCTTCTTTATCCTTTGTGGTGGATTTAAGTCTAAAGTCTATTTTGTCAGAAATTAATATTGCTACTCTTCTTTTTTGCTTATTGTTTGCTTGATATATTTTTTCCACCCTTTGAGTTTTAGTTTGTTTGTGTCTCTGAGTCTAAGGTGTGTCTCTTGGAGGCAGCATATAGATGGATCGTGTTTCTTTATCCAGTCTGAGACTCTCTGTCTCTTTATTGGTGTATTTAGTCCATTTACATTCAGCGTAATTATAGATAAGTAAGTGTTTAGTGTTGTCATTTTGATGTCTTTTTATGTGTGTTGTTGGCAATTTCATTTTTCCACTTACTTTTTTGTGCTGAGACGTTTTTCTTTGTAAATTGTGAGATCCTCATTTTCATAGTATTTGACTCTAAGTTTGTTGAGTTGTTATGTTTTTCTTGGTTTTTATTTTGAGTTATGGAGTTGTTATACCTCTTTGTGTTTACCTTAATATTTACCCCTATTTTTCTAAGTAAAGACTTAGCTTGTATTGTCCTGTATCGCCTTGTATCCCTCTCCATATGGCAGTTTTATGCCACCTGTATTTAGTCCCTCTTTTTGATTATTGTGATCTTTTACATATTGACTTCAATGATTCCCTGTTTTGAACATTTTTTTAAGTAATCTTAATTTGTTTTTGTGATTTCCCTATTTGAGTCGATATCAGGATGATCTGTTCTGTGACGTTGTGCTGTGCTGGTATCTGATATTATTGGTTTTCTGACCAAACAAATTCCTTTAGTATTTCTTGTAGCTTTGGTTTGTTTTTTGCAAATTTTCTAAGCTTGCGTTTATCTGTAAATATCTTAATTTCACCTTCATATTTCAGAGAGAGTTTTGTTGGATATATGATCCTTGGCTGGCAGTTTTTCTCCTTCAGTGCTCTGTATATGTCATCCCATTGCCTTTTTGCTTGCATGGTTTCTGCTGAGTAGTGTGAACTTATTCTCATTGATTCTCCCTTGAAGGAGAACTTTCTTTTATCCCTGGCTGCTTTTCAAATTTTCTCTTTTTCTTTGGTTTTGGCAAGTTTGATGATAATATGTCTTGGTGTTTTTCTTTTTGGATCAATCTTAAATGGGGTTCGATGAGCATCTTGGATAGATATCCTTTCGTCTTTCATGATGTCAGGGAAGTTTTCTGTCAGCAGATCTTCAACTATTCTCTCTGTGTTTTCTGTCCTCCCTCCCTGTTCTGGGACTCTAATCACACAAAAGTTATCCTTCTTGATAGAGTCCCACATGATTCTTAGGGTTTCTTCTTTTTTTAAAATTCTTTTATCTGATTTTTTTTCAGGTATGTTGGTGTTAATTCCCTGGTCCTCCAGATTTCTCACTCTGCATTCTAATTGCTCGAGTGTTGTCTAATTCTGTGATTTTCTTGTTAATCTTTTGGATTTCTGCATGCTGTCTCTCTGTGGATTCTTGCAACTTGTTAAATTTTCCACTATGTTCTTGAATAATGTTTTTGAGTTCTTCAACTGCTTTTTCAGTGTGTTCCTTGTTTTTTTTCTGCAGTTTGCCGTATTTCACTTCTGAGGTCATCCCTGATATCTTGAAGCATTGTGTAAATTAGTATTTTATATTCTGTATCTGATAATTCCAGGATTGTATCTTCATTTGGGAAAGATTTTGATTCTTTTGTTTGGGGGGTTGTAGAAGCAGTCATGGTCTGCTTCTTTATGTGATTTGATATCGACTACTGTCTCAGAGCTATCACTAAAAAAAAAAAAGATATAGTAGTGGTTTATTCTATAATTGCTCACTGAGTCTTATCTGGTTTTGTTTTCTTTCAGCATACGTGGATGGGCTACTAGATTGTGCTGTCTTGTTTGTTGTAGCCCTTGACTTACTTATGACCTATTACCAGCTGGTTTGGGCTGTTGCCGGTATATATGTCTGAGTCTATTCACTATTCTTGAGTAGAATCTGATTTTGGGTCATCAAGTGTCTGCTGCACCCTAACACCTAACCACCTCTAGAAGTAGTGGTGAAAGTTGTGTGCACCAGATTCTATTAGCAGCTAGGGTTCACACTCCAGGGGGGGCAGGATGCTGACAGGTAGGTGTGTCTCTATTCCTAAAGCACTTTGGTGGGAGGGCTCTGCAGCTGTACCTTAGGCCCCCAATGCAAGTACCTTTACTGATTGTTAGCTGTCACCCTCCTTAGACCCCTAAGGCCAGAGGCTAGGTGGTCAGGTGGGAGCTTCAGCCCTCAGTTCCCTGTTTTGGGTCAGTGAGGGCTCTGTTGAATAAGCAGAGATATCAGACCTGGGAAACTTGTTTTTCCAGTAAATCCAGTAAAAAAAATGCAGTCAGATCCCTATCAGAACTGCCTTTGCATTATCACAGCCACCTTGTTCCCTGTAAGGATGAAAGCCCGAGATTTGGATCATATATGCTTGTCTGGAGCTGGTTCTGTGTTTTTAGTCCAATTAGGGAAGGATTTTTGGTCCCTGGGTTTTTTGTGGTTGCTTCTCTCAGGCCGGAAGAATGGGTTAGGAAAAGACCAAAAAAAAAAAAAAGGGGAAAGCAAAGCCCGGGAGCCGGAGCTGTTCTCCCTCTGGCTCAGGAAATTCCAATGTTAATGATGCCACCTGGGAAGAGGAGGGGAGGGTTCAGAAAAACAGGAGAGAGTACACCCAGGAATAAAGCCAAAGTTGCTTATCTTGCTTGGGATGACTATTTTATCTGAGATTCCCGAAGGGTGTGTCCCCTGTGTGTGCTGGCTGTGTGGAGATTGTCCTCAAGGGTCTGGCCCACTGAAGCCCCAGTCAGATCCTCCACTGCCAGTCCAAAAGCCCAGCGTCAATTTTCCCCTGCTGGGACTCTGCACTCTCGGCTCCAATATCAGTCGCTGCCTCCCAGGGACTTCTCGTCACGCCAGCCGCGCCGCCTCGCCACCTCCGCAAACTGGCTTGGCCCCCTCCCGGTGTTAGTTCAGGGGAGTAGGGCTGCACCCGATGTTTGCACCGTCACAAGATGTTGTGTTCAGCTCCCCTGCGCCCAGTCCAAACCCAGCGCCAAGGTTCCCCAGCTGGGACGCTGCACTCCCGGCTCCAAAACCAGTCACTGCCTCCCGGGGACTTTTCGTCCCACCAGCCGCGTCGCCAAGCCACCTGTGTGGACCGGCTGGGCCCCCTCCCAGGGTCAGTTCAGGGAGGTAGGGCTGCACCCCGTGTTTACGCCGTCACAAGATGTTGTGTTCAGCCCCGCTGCACCCAGTCCTAAGCCTGGCGCCAAGGTTACCTGACTGGGACACTGGCTCCAGGCTCCGAAAACAGTCGCTGCTTCCCAGTAGTTGTTCATTCAATGTCTCTGTCACTCAGGTCAACTCTTTAAATCTGTGTTTGTTGTTCAGGGTTCATAGATTGTCATGTATGTGATCGATTTACTTATTTTTCTGAGTCTTTGTTGCAAGAGGGATCCGAGGTAGTGTCTACCTAGTCAGCCATCTTGGCCCCCCTCCGAAAATATATTTTTAAGATTTTTATTTCCTAAGCAAATGTTCATACTTTTTTATGTAGAATAGTGCTGTTGAGTCTATAGATTTACATTCTGTGTGATGACTTATGCTACATCTAATGCCAGAAAGCTATTTTAGTTGATGGAAGGTTCTCTCGTGTCTCTTAAATAAATCTAATCCTTTTTTCACAATTAGTAGTGCTCATTGTCAATTTCAGAATAATACATTTTGAAATATAACATAAAAATGTTTCCTTCCACCCCAAACAGAGATAGAACATATTACTTAGAAATTTATGTATTTATTTTTGTATCTACAAGATGTTTTAAATATAGTGCTTGCTTATATTGGTTAGCATGTTAAGAATGCTTCAGAATTCTAAATTAATTATAAGGAGGCTAAACATACAAAAAGAATGTGACTGAGAAAGGAAGACAGGCAGAAAACTGAATCTTATTTTCCCAACTGGGAAATCATCTTATCTCCTCAAATGGAGAAGCTTTGGTGTTATATTTGCATAAAGATAATGAATTCGTCTTCTAAAGTCATTTAAAATACTTAATGAAGGCTTTGTTATTTTTCAATATCCAATCTCCTTCTTGCTCATAGTGTTTCATGGCCTTCTAAAACGTCCTAAAGGAAAACAAACGAACAAACAAACCCATTGCTCTCTAGTCAATTTTAAATCATAACGACCCTGTAGAACAGAGTAGAATTGCCCCGTAGGGTTTCCAAGGAGTAGCTGGTTGATTCAAACTGCCTACCTTTTGGTTAGCAGCTGTAGCTGTTAACCACTAGGCCACCAGGGTTTCCAAAAGGACCTAGACCCTGCCATTCTCATGGAAAATTAGCAAAATCCATAAACAGTGAACTTCAAGTAAACACTCCAGAACTCGACAATGGATTACTTTGCATGATTTCATTTCAAGAATGATGCTGACCATTCATGCTGTTTCCATCCTCACATCTCTTCCTAGGGGAATGCAGATTATTAGGCAATAAAGAGGTTGTAATAAAGAGATCAGAATAGATTGTTTTATTTGATAGAGGCCTCATTCATTACATCTTTGTGAACATTTTTCTTTTGAATCAGGCTTAAAATATTATTTGCCCCTGTGATAGTATGATAGTAGGAAACTTGTGGTCAAAGGCACTCGTGGTCCCTGCCTCTCTTATTTAGTCTTATTTTATTTTTTTAATGCAATGGGAAACACTGGCGGTGTAGTAGTTAAGTGCTACAGCTGCTAACCAAGAGGTCCGCAGTTCGAATCCACCAGGCGCTCTTTGGAAACTCTATGGGGCAGTTCTACTCTGTCCTATAGGGTCGCTATGAGTCGGAATGGACTCAACAGCAGTGGGTTTGGTTTGGGATTAAAGCAATGGAGGATTCGGTCCATTTCACTGGTAAAGCACACTGCATGCATGGCTTTGTATCCTGGTATTTATCTCCAGTATTATTACATGGCTACTTCTTAAACCATCTCAACCCTTCCTAAGCATAACATTGTTCATCCAATAATATCAAACATTTCATTGGCCTGAGTTAGCATAACTAAATCCTCCACTTTTGGCTCTTTAGTCAATTTTCAAATTTACGTAGTTGTATCAAGTGGTGAGATAAAAATTCTAATTAATTGTCTATTTATGTTCACTGATTTTTAAGTTACTTGATAGTGAAAAATTCAGTATTTTTGTGCCCTCTCTTTCTTGCGCAACATGTAGGATGTAGAATTGACCCCAGAAACCTTTGTAAATTACTTGTATTTTTGAATTCTCAGTCTATTGGAGTCAGAATTTTACTGAAGAATTTTGATGAACTTTTTATATATTAAATATATGTACCAATTTTCTTTGATATTTGCTACAAATGTTTACCTTACATGTTTTTCATATTGTAATTATGATTGTTTTATATGCAGATGTTATATTTAAAATGTTTTTACTTTTTGATTTTTTCATTTACATATACTTGAAGAATTCCATTTCCTTTTACTGACTTTATACATTTTAATCTTTTTTTATTTTGTAAACAACTTTTAAAATAATCCTGTTTTCAACCCATCTAGATTATTTTTTTGTGGTGAGAGGCTATCTAAACCTGTTTTCTACAAATCGGTAAAATATTCTGCAAGCATAGATTATTAATTATTTGAAGTATCAATTTCATTTTTTGTCTGTTAATATGTCATTTTATACATACAAAAAAATCAATCTTTCCTTCCACTTTTTTTGGTTTATTTCTCTGCCACTAACATACACTATTTCAGTAATCAAATATTTTTTAAAATAATTTTTATTGTGCTTTAGGTGAAAGTTTACAAATCAAGTCAGCCTCTCACGTGTGAACTAATACACACCTTACTACCTACTCCCACTTACTCTCTCCCTAATGAGTCAGCCCGCTCCCTCCTTCCAGGCTCTCCTTTCATGACTGTTTTGCCCCTTTCTAACCCCCTCTACTCTCCCATATCCCCTACAGACAGGAGATGCCAACTTAATCTCAAGTGTCCACCTGATGCAAGTAGCTCACTCCTCATCAGCATCTCTCTCCAACCCATTGTCCAGTCCAATCCATGTCTGATGAGTTGGCATAGGGAATAGTTCCTAACCTGGGCCAACAAAAGGTTTCAGGACCACGACCACCAGGATTCTTCTAGTCTTAGTTAGATCATTAAGTCTGGACATTTTATGAGAATTTGGGGTCTGCATTCCACTGCTCTCCTGCTCCCTCAGGGGTTCTCTGTTGTGCTCCCTGTCAGGGCAGTCATCGGTTGTGGCCGGGCACCATCTGGTTCTTCTGGTCTCAGGATGATGTAGTCTCTAGTTCATGTAACCCTTTCTGTCTCTTGGGCTCATAATTACCTTGTGACCTTGGTGTTCATTCTCCTTTGATTCAGGTGGGTTAAGACTCATTGATGCATCTTAGATGGCCCCAGATGCCGCACTTCAAAGTGGGATGCAGAATGTTTTCCTAATAGAATTTGTTTTGCCAATTCACTTAGATGTCCCCTGAAGCTATAGTTCCCAAACCCATGCCCCTGCTCCACTGACCTTCGAAGCATTCAGTTTATTCAGGAAACTTCTTTGTTTTTGGTCCAGTCCAGTTGTGCTGACCTCCCTGTATTGAGTGTTGTCCTTCTCTTCACCTAAAGTAGTTCTTATCTACTAACTAATCAGTAAATAACCCTTTCCCACCCTCCCTCACTCCCTCCCCTCTCTTGTAACCACAAAAGAATGTGTGCATCTTAGATGGTCGCTTGTTCGTATTTAAGACCCCAGACGCCACACTTCAAAGTGGGATGCAGAATGTTTTCATAATAGAATTTACTTTGCCAATTGACTTAGAAGTGAGCTGACCTTCCCTGTGTTGAGTATTGTCCTTCCCTTCACCAACAAGGCTGGCATTAATCCAAAAAACACAAAATAATAAATGTTGGAGAGGCTGCGGAGAGACTGGAACTCTTATACACTGCTGGTGGGAATGTCAAATAGTACAACCTCTTTGGAAATCTATCTGGCATTTTCTTAAAAAGTTAGAAATAGAACTACCGTACAACCCAGAAATCCCACTCCTCGGAATATATCCTAGAGAAATAAGAGCCTTTACACGAACAGATATATGCACACCCATGTTTATTGCAGCACTGTTTACAAGAGCAAAAAGCTGGAAGCAACCAAGGTGTCCATCAATGGATGAATGGTTAAATAAATTATGGTATATTCACACAATGGAATACTATGCATCGATAAAGAACAGTGACGAATCTGTGAAACATTTCATAAGATGGAGGAACCTGGAAGGCATTATGCTGAGTTAAATGAGTCAGTTACAAAAGGACAAATATTGTATAAGGCCACTATTATAAGATCATGAGAAATAGTTGATTTCTTCAACGGCTTTATCAGTGTGTTCCTTGGCTTTTTCTGTAGATTGCCATGTTTCATTTCTGAGGTCATCTCTGATGTCTTGAAGCTTTCTGTATATTAGTTTGTTATATTCTGCATCTGGCAATTCCAGCATTGTATCTTCATTTGAGAAAGATTTTGATTCTTTAATTTGGGGATTTATAGAATCAGTCATGGTGATTTGATATCGACTGCTGTCTCTGAGCCATTTATTAGATATTGTATTAATTAATTTTATATTTGCTCACTGAGTCTTATGTTCTTGTTTTGTTTTCTTTCAATATACATAGATGGGCTACTAGATTGCACTATCTTGATTTTTGTAGCCTTTGAATCACTTATGTCCTATTGCCAGCTGGTTTGAGCTGTTACCAGATATATAAGCCTATGAGTCCATTCAGTTTTCTTATGTAGAATCAGCTTAGGTGTCCTGATTTTGGGTCACCAATGTGTGGTGTAGGCTGTCACCTATTAACTTAGAGGAGTAGTGGTGATAGTTGTACGTACCAGATTCTAGTAGTGGCAGGGCGTCACACTCGAAGGAGGGCAGGATGCTTACTGCCTTCCCCCACATGCCAGTGTGGTAGGTGTGTCTCTATTCCTAGAGCACTTTGGTGGATGGGCTCTGCAGCTGTACCTTAGGCACCCAATGCTTGTACCTCTAAAGATTGTTAAGCGTCACTATCCTCAGACCCCTTTAGCAGGTGGCTAGGTGGTATGGGTGGAGCTTCAGCCCTCAGTTCCCTGCTGTGGATCAGTGAGGGCTCTGTTTAATAGGTAGAGAATTATCATACCTTGAAAACTTGCCTTTCCACTGCTCAGCTAAAACAATTACAGTCAGATCTCTATCAGAATTGACTTTGCATTATAATAACCACCTCGTTCCCTGTAGGGATGAAAGCCAAAGGCTGTGGACCTCTTTTGCTTGGCTGGAGCTGGTTCTGTTTTTTTATTCTAGTTTAGGGAAGTCAGGGAAGGATATTTCCCCCCTGGGTTGTTAATTGCTGCTTCTCTCAGGCCAGGAGAATGGGTTAGGCGAAAAAAACCCCAGAGCACTTCACTCCCTGGCCCTGGCACAGGAAATTCCAATGTTAATGAAGCTGCCTGGGGCAGGGAGGGGAGGGATCAGATAGATAGGAGAGAGTAGTGCAATATAGACGAATTTACTTATCTTGTTTGGTGATGACTGTTTTATCTGAGATTCCAGAGGGGTCTGTAGTCTGTGTGCACTGGCTAGGTTGAGATTGCCCCTGAGGATCAGGCCTAAGTACCGTGCTTGTGCCCTCTCAGGAAGGGGTTGTCAGCTCCTCCTGTCCTAGTCCAAAGCCCAGCACCAAGGTTTTCTGGCTGGGACACTGCACTCCAGGCTCCAAAACAAGTCACTGCTTCCCCATGATTTCTCCTTCTGTCAGCTACGTTGCTGTGTAGCCTGCATAGGCTTGCTGGGTTTCCGCCAAGGTTACTTCATTGGGCTAGGGCTGCATCCCGTGCTTGCGCCGTCTCAGGGAGCCATGCTCGGCTCCTCTGCGCTTAGTCCAAAGCCCAGCGCTAAGGTTTTCTGACTTGGGACGCTGATTCCGGGCTGCAAAAATAGTCGCTGCTTCCCTTTGATTCCTCGTTCTCTTGTCAGTCACATCAGTGTGCAGCCTGCTTGCACTGGCTGAGTCTCTACCAAGGTTACTAAAGGGAGTTAGGGTTTAGGGCTGGGTCCAGTGCTTGCCCCATTTCAGTAAGTCACAATCAGACCCACCACTCTGGCACCAGGGAATGGGGAGGGCTCAAGGCTGTGGCACGGGAGGCTGGTTCCAGAAGCCGTCGCTGCTTCAGGGGCGGCTTTTCGCTCGCCTGTCACTCAGATCAACTCCTTAGTTCTGTGTTTGATGGTCAGAGTTTGTAGATTGTCATGTATGTGATCAGTTCACTTGTTTTTTCGCATCTGTGTTGCAAGAGGGATCTGCAATAGTTCTACCTAGTCAGCCATCTTTGCCTTGCCTCCCAATCAAATATTTTTAATGTTATTTATACTTGGTCCTCCCTCCCCCCAAAAGAAACCAAACCCATTGCCATCGAGGCTATTCTGACTCATAGCCACTCTATAGGACAGAGTAGAACTGCCCCACAGGGTTTCCAAGGAGCAGCTGGTGGATTCAAAGTGCTGACTTTTTGGTTAGCTGCTGAGCTCTTTGACCACTATGCCACATCCTTCTATTTAAGAACTCTCTTTTGAAAGCAAAGCATTTTGTTTTTCTTTCAGGAAGTGAGCATTGCACTCATATCACTCAAGAACAGAAATGGGAGTCTTGCCAGAAGTTCCATTTTGTTCTGAAAATTATACTTATGAATATGATAGACTTCCCTTGAGCCACATTGTTTACCGTGTGTCTATATGTGCTATTTTGTTTTTATTAAGGAGTTTTGTTATGTTGCTCAATCTTTTAGTGACTGACCCTCTGACATCATCCATGACATAAAGGGCACCCATTATGTCATTTTCTTGTGTCTCTATGAAAGCCCAATGACTTCCACTTTCAAATAGCATGTACCTCATCACTGTATCAGGGAATTTTTGAATCCCAGCTCCTAGTGTTCAACACTGGGTGACAGTTTTAGGGTTCTGCCAGTGTCCCCATCTGCATATGTTCATATAACAGACATTTCCAAAGTTATCTGAACACTAAGACTATGGATTTCTAAAGCAAAAGCTGTACAAAGAAAAAGAAGACAAAAGAAGAATTGATACATCTAAATTGTGGTATTAGCAAAGGATATTTAGCATGCTGTGGACTGCCAGAAGAATGTAATGAATTAACTTACTTTAAGTATGGCCATGTCTGAATTTTATCTCACAAAATTGTGACAGTATACTAAGTAAATCCTCGAGGAAAAATGAAAATACATATTTCACGTCTTTCCACGTGTAACTATGCCTAAAATTTCTCTAATTCTAAAAGTTCATTTGGAAGCAGAACAATATGGAAATTGAATTTAAATTTGGAAAGAGTAATGAACTGTTGATAATATGACAGATTCTAATGTTGTAAAAATTAAAATCAAGTGTTACTGCTCAGAAAACACACTCATAAACATAAACATAAACTAACCTAAATTCGGGGTGTTTCAAACAGGATGCTTCTGGTTGCAAATAACAGAAAACTCAACTAAAACGTTTTTGAACTATAAAGATATTTATTATTTGGCCATCATAACTATGAACTTCAGGGTTTATGTGGTGGTTTATGCGGTAAGCTTCAAAGTTAGTTGGTAACATGTATCAATTTTGTGTAAAGGAGCAATACATTCAAATAAAATTTTAGGTTACTCAAATTTAGGGTTCCAGTTTGAAGTCTTAGTCAAGTTGAGTTTTGATACAACTGAGAATAAAGTGATTAAGTGAAGACACATCCTCTTGGATCAGGAGTTAAATCTTCGTGTTGTTACTACTGATAAAAGAAATTGCTGATTGTGT
The DNA here is from genome assembly GCF_030014295.1 of Loxodonta africana. Taxonomy (NCBI): domain Eukaryota; kingdom Metazoa; phylum Chordata; class Mammalia; order Proboscidea; family Elephantidae; genus Loxodonta; species Loxodonta africana. The sequence continues at coordinate 365,851 of NW_026974869.1, read as the reverse complement.
TTCAGAAATAGATCAGTATGGTTCCAGCTGATCTAGATTCAGGCTTAGGTCAACAACATCTACTCCAGTCCAGAACTGAAGAGCTGTGATTATCTGCCTTTTCAAAATTGGGAGGTAAATATCAGTAACTTACTTAGTCCCAATGTTCTCTGCCTCTGAGCTATAGGGTTTATTGGGTATAGAAGCTCTAATAATCAGAGTAAGGCCTTCCTCTGCTAGGAATACGGTTAGGCAAGAGAATCTGCTGCTTGTTCTCCATTCGTTTTGGAATAAACGTTATCTGCCTTAGCTAAAGATTTACTAATATAAACTCATAATTTATTATTCACTTTATTTTAGAATTTTCTCTTCACATTACAGACATTTCTCATTACTTGATTATCTGCCACTTTTTCTTGGCAAGACCTAAATCTTTTTTCCTCTAGGGATTGTCTAGGGAAGAAAATTGTCCAGGAGAGGTAACTTCATTTGAATTTGTTCCAAATATTCTAACAAACTAATTTATAATGAACTTGCGTTGTCTTTCATTTGAAATAGTGATGATGTAAAAAGCCACACACTATGTCTGCGCATATAAATGGAAGCATTATTTCCCGATAGAATGATTCAAGAAATTTCTGAAAATTAAAACTCCTGTCCAGGGTGGAGACTGTCTAATTGCCATCTAGTCCTATAGATGGTTTCATGTTGTATTTTCTGTTGATACTTATTTTTCATTGCTTGTAGGAATTTCTGGAAGGTCATAATTTTCTAGAGTGAGATTGGAGAGAGGTAGGGACATCCTTCTAATGAGGAAAGAAATAGTCTTTGGATATGCTTTTTGAATGGCTAAATTGCTGAATAGTTCTGCTCCTTTCTATGAGAAAGCTCTGCCATTGGCTGTTCTGGGAAGTTAAATCCCAGCATTTGCCGTATTAGGTACAGAATTAATGGCTAGGGACGTGAGTATTACCCTAAATCCTCAATCAAAGTAAAGTGCTTTTGTTGATTCATTGCAATTGATTAAAAAGAGAAAAATTCAAATAACTGATTTCAGTGTTTTTTTTTTTTTTTTTTCTGTCATTATATACCAGGTCTGGCCAGGTTAATTTCCATTAATTTACCCCGTTTTTACATAGTCATACAAACATAGCATCTTCATTGTTCTTCGAACACATTTTTCCAACAGGTGCGAACATTCAACTATTTATCTTTGTACTGTAGAAATTGACATTATTTTTAAATGCCTTCATATTCCAGGCATCCAGTTTGGATACATATATACTTCCTCACTTACCTGCAAAAAAAAGATATGATGGGCAGATTGTGTGGAAGTATGAAAAGTGTAACCACTTGGAACTATTTCTGGACTCACTGCTCAGTATACATTGTCATGTGTTCTGTGATTTCAGATAAAAAAAAAAAATACATAAGGTATCTACAATTACTCTCAATGAAAGAAGCCCTGATTTTCAGGACCAAGGACAAGACCCAAGAGGTGAGTTTTTGAAACATCTGAAAGAGGATATGCATTAAAATTTTACATGATATATTGAAATAATAGCTAATGTCTTAAATATATGTCACTAGATTAATTCTGAATTTGTACAATTAAGCAAGAGAAACACAGAAATTAACCAGAACTACATTTTTTTTTTTACATAGTCTATTTGGCTTAAGCATTTTAGCCTGATAGATGTTTACTGTTCATTTGCCAAATTACAGAAGAAGCATGTTATGCATTACAAGGAAGTCAGTAGATTTTATAATCTTGGTTCATAGGATACTTGATATGTTAATATAGATTTATCTATAGATTTATAGATATATTTGAACTAAATAAAAAAAAACTATCTCATTGCCGTTGAGTCCAGGGAATTCCAACTACCCCATAGGGTTTCCAGGGAGCTGCTGGTGGATTCAAACTGTTGACCTTTTGGTTAATAGCCAAGCTCTTAACCGCTGCACCGCCAAGTTTCTGTATTTGAACTAGAGAATTTAAAACTATGTATTTTATCAAGCATATCAGGGTGTAAAGAACAAATGCCTGGTATGTCTGGAAGCTTCATATGTGCTTTTATGTGTGAAATTTTGAAAATTATGACAACAACATTATTAGTATTTATACAAAAGAAACCAGCAATCAGGAAGCACCTTGTTTACTGCCACTTACAGTTATAAAACCATAATCGTAATATACTATAGAAGTTACTTTTGTTACAATGGTATTTTAATTTCTATTTTTAAAAAGCCATGCCCTTATAAAAATAAGCTAAATGATTTTTTTTCTAGAAAGGTGTTAACTTAGTGGTTTAAGTTGAAAGCCTAGTAATTCTTTTTGTGTTCATAGTATCAAATATTTGAGGACTGAAACTATAGCAGATACTTTATGTACTCATTTTTTTTTTTTACATGGAAATAATTTAGCTGGCCAATAAAATATTTATTTCAGTGGAATCCAACATTGATTATTAATAAGATTAAGGGCACTAGACTTTGCAGCAAATATGTAGTTAAAAATTATTAGATGTAAACTATCTTTACCATTATTTATAAAAGTTGTGCCTTTATCAATCTACAGCTTCAAAAATGATAGAACTCCTGAATCACTTGGACATATAGAGTGCTCATTACAGCTGCTGTCTAAAAGACAGCTCAAAATTCTTCTGCACATGTTCTCTCCCTCCAACCAAATCACTATAAATGAAATCAGCTTGTCTGCATTTGAGGTTTAGTAATTCAGCAATTTTCTCCAAAAATGAATAGTCCTGAAGTTTCTGTTTGTATCTATATATGTACTATTCTGTCTTATTTGAGTTTGTCTTTAACCAGAAGAGCTAGGGACTCTGAGGAATCAATGTTCTTTTTTTTTTTCCTTTTCAATTTTCTTTTCCTTCCCTTCCTTTCTCTCCTCTCCTCCTTTCCTCCCATCTTCTCTCCTCTTTTATCTTTTCCTCTCTGCTCCCTTTTCCCCTTCCTTTCCTTTCATTTGCTTTTCTTTGTTTTCTAGGATGGGCTCTGTGTTTATTTGTAATGGCTTTCCAGGAAGCCTCCCGAGTAAGTTCAGGAAGCCTCAGAGGTTGGCCTTCCAGCACTCTTTCACTAGAAGAAATCTTTCTGAAGAAGATTTCTTAAGAATACTATACTCAACATATTAATATCCTTATTATTTGTATATATTAATTTCTTAAATATAATTTCTCGCTTCCTGATTTGATTCTTCTTTTCTTTCATATTCTAGTCTTTAGGTATCCATCTGATGCATGGGTACAATTTTTTCTTTTTTTTCTGCTTAACTTTCATCAATATACTTACCATGACATGTAGATATTACTACACATATACAGCAAAATAGGTAATTCTTACAAAGTACAGTTTTATACCATGTCCAAAAATGAGTGTTTGTGAGTTAAATATATATATTATTCTAAGTAATACACTTATTACTAAATTGGCAAAGGTCCAGATGATTTATTCTGATCCAATGCCCATTGTGAAACGCTCAAGAACGATAATAAAAGCTCTTGTTTATTGATTCTTTATTAGGTTCCCAGTAGAACGCTACTGGGATCTCCAAGGTTATTCTGGCCTGAAATAGGTACACACTGAATGAGGAATCTTAACCGTTATTTGGTCACTGTAATGATCAAATCACAACACCGGCTAGCATTTTTAAAGTAACAGTGATAAACTTGGAGACTGTTGTTTAAATACATAAATAGAAATATTCAGCAGAATAAAATAAGTAGGAGTTTCACTGATAGTATCACAGATAGTCGGATTGGGAAGGAGTCTGAGATCTTCTAGTTTAATCCTTTTATTTTCCAATGAGTAAATTGAGACAGACTTGTGACTAAATTTAGAAAATGACTAAACCTCATACCTTCTTATACTGAGTTTGGACTCTCCCTTTGAGCATGTTCCTTTTGGGAATCTGGGCATTGAAGTTCTAATTTTGACCACTCCTAGTGCCTAAGAAGCATTATTTATAAAACCCTGTTCCGTTGCCCTCTACCACTCTTTGCAGTGTCTATTTTCTTCCCCACGGCTACCCAGCTCACCCCCAATTGATTTGAAAATACTGGCTGCTAATGTACTAGTTGGTGTTTGTTATGTGTCAGTTAACTTCAGTTCAAAAATGTTTTCTGAAAATACAGATCATACTGTAAGGGTACTCACCACAAATGCTACCAACTAAAAGTACTGGCTCTATGTTAATAGGGTAGAGATTTGTGTTAAGAGTTGTGGGATAAGCACAGAGGAAATGGAAAGCATTGTGAAAGTTAAGAAGAGAAAGACAATCTATGTCCAAGTAATTGCTACAGGGAATAATGTGCTAAATAATTTTGTAGTTGCCTGATACACTTCGAAGTCCAGCTTTCCAGATTTAAAGATTCATAAAGACTGGACAACCTTTGAGATAGGAAAGACCGAACTTCTAATAGTAGAATGTTGTAATACTTAGTGAGATATTCCTGAAAAGGGGTTATTTTTGGTGCTGTATAGATCATATTGTAAATGTACTCACGACAAATATTACCAACTCTAAGTACGGACCATATGTGAATTCATTTAGAGTTTATCTTCACCACCAGAGGATAAGTTTCTTGAGAGCAGAAATCCTTTCCCTCTTTGTCATTGCTGACCTCTGTACCAAGCACTGTCATGTTTTAAAAAAGGATATTAAATGAATGAAAGTTTGTTAGGCCTTGGACTGATCTTCTCTGTAGAAGACCCACTATGATTTAGAGATAGAACCTATTATTCATAGGCCCAATCCGGTCATCTGAGAAGAAGTAGATTTGTTAAGGGAAGACATGTTGGGATCTTTGGAAGAGAAACTCAGTAGATATTTCTAAATGTTTATTATGGATAAGCCACCGTAGAATAGTGAAGAAGTGCTCCATGACACAATGGACCCTTTCATAGTGGTGTTCATGATTTTATTACAGGTCTTATTCTCCTGAGCTCTCATCTCTGAAACAGGTCTTGTAGAAGAGTAAATGGGACACAGTAACAATGTAACAGAATTTGTCCTCCTGGGACTCACTCAGGATCCTGAGGGCCAAAAAGCATTATTTGTCGTGGTTTTGCTCATCTACATTGTGACAGTGGTGGGTAACCTGCTCATTTTCATGACTGTTATTGTTAGCCCCTCCCTGGACTCCCCCATGTACTTCTTCTTTGCCTATCTGTCACTCATGGATGCTGTTTATTCCACTGCCAATTCCCCTAAAATAATTGTAGACTTACTCTATGATAAAAAGACAATTTCCTTCTCAGCTTGCATGGGCCAGCTCTTTATAGGACACTTATTTGGTGGTGCTGAGGTCTTTCTTCTGGTGGTAATGGCCTATGACTGCTATGTGGCCATCTGTAAGCCACTGCACTACTTGACCATCATGAATCGACAGGTTTGCATTCTGTTGCTGGTGGTGGCCTGGGTTGGAGTTTTTTTACACTCTGTGGTTCAACTTCTCTTTGTGTACAGCCTCCCATTCTGTGGCCCCAATGTCATGGATCACTTCATCTGTGACATGTACCCATTATTGGAACTTGCTTGTACTGACACCTATTTTATAGGTCTCACTGTTGTTGCCAATGGTGGAGCCATCTGTATGGTAATTTTTATCCTTCTGCTAATCTCCTATGGGGTCATTCTAAGCTCCCTGAAGACTCTCAATCAGGAAAGGAGGCACAAAGCCCTGTCTACCTGCAGCTCCCACATCACAGTGGTTGTCCTCTTTTTTGTGCCTTGTATTTTCTTGTATGTTAGACCTGTTTCCAACTTTGCCATTGATAAATCTATGACTGTGGTTTTTACAGTTATCACTCCCATGTTGAATCCTCTGGTTTACACCTTGAGAAATTCTGAGATGAAAAATGCTATGGAAAAAATCTGGGGTAGAAAGTTAACCAAAAGTAGAATAAGAACGTGTCCACACTGAAAATATATTTGCTAAATTTTTAAAGTAACAAATAGGCAGTTAATTATCACAATGAATGATTAAGTCAATTCAACGGATCCTCTAGGAATCCTACTCTTTATTGATGCAAAGGCATAAAAAAAAGTTGAATAAATTATTTTTCCAGGTTAGAATTAACCTAACAAATAGAGACATTCTGGAGGCCAGATAAAAGGCACAGGGTTTTTTCCTGTTATAAATAAAAATAAAACCAAGCTTATATTGTAATTTTATTTTTCTCAGTATATGCCGAAACAGGACTTAGAAGAAATTCTTCTGTTTTTCCCTCTTTAAAAAAAAAAAACATAAATCAAGTTACTTTCTGAAAATTTTCTATCATCCAAATTCATGAGAAAACAATTTGACTAATCCTTAGAGCAAATTTTTGAGGCCAAGGGTGTGATTTTAAAATTTTACTGTTCATTATTCTATTAGCACAACAGCTTCTTTCTTTCTTTTTTTTTTTTAGCTCCACTATGCATTTTGTGTTTAAGATTACTTCTGTTTCTCTGGGCAATGTCTATGCATTTGCAATTCTATATATTTAAGAGGGACGTGATATTATGTTTGGTTTGAGACACCATTAGCTAGCAATTTTGATAGATGGGATGTGGTTGATGAAGAAAACTCATTCTAGTTCTTGATTAGAGGAAAGATACTATTTCACCCTGGATTTGAAAATCACATTAATCTAAGTTATAAACATATTTTATATTTTCCTCACTAGTTATCATGTGCATTTTTTTACAATTCTGAAATGAGTAGGTAGAGCTTCCGATTTTGTCTCGAACTTGAAAATATATAAAGTAACATGTTATTTGGCATAAGCAGCATGTTCCCTAAAAATTGTAGTGTAAACTTTAAATGTAAACTCTTTTTACATGTAGGCTTAGTCATGATTTGTTTTGGCAAAAAGAAAATTTTGCTTCTTATGCAAAAAAATAAGTTCTTCTCAGTCTACAGCCCAAGCAGGAACATCCCAAAGCCAGAAAGCAGAAAGAATGTTCTCAGTGTAATTATGGAACATTATCTATGCTAAACAAGTGTTTACTTTTCTAACTAAAGGACAGATTTTAGAACTTGTCTTATTTTTAAGTTTTAGTGTGCAATTTTTCAGGTATATCCAACAACATATGCAATTATTTATAAGTTTGTAGCCGCCTACCTAGAATATTACTGATATCATTGAAACTCCCTGATTACACTTCTCTGATGCCATTCCTCCCCCTCTCCTCAGAAGTAATCCCAATCCTAATTTTTTAATCACAGTTAAAAATAGTTTAACTATATATGCGTGTATCCTTAAAGTGTATTGTTTAGACTTTCTTATTCCTTACTTTTTACAAAATTACTTTATGTTGCCCATAGTTTTCTGAATCTTAACTTTTGTCACTCAATGTTAACTTTCTAAGATTTGATTATGTTTTTCCTGCTGCATATGATTTCATTGTTTGAATATGCCACAGGTTATGTACGATTCTCTAGTCAGTGTTCATACGGATCATTTCGAGTTTTTGTTATCATATGCAGTGTCACTGTGGACATTCTAAAAGAAATTATTTTGTGTTAAATAGGGTATTTACACGTTCACTTTTAAAGCTGGTTGCAATTTTTTCCTTAAGTGCTATCATCAGTTATATTCCTGCCAGCAGAGTTGAATAGTTTCACTACTCTATATACTTACCAACACCAGATGTTGTAGATGCTTGATATTTTGGTCATTCGATGGGTATAAAACTGTGATTTCACTGTGGTTTTAATTTGCATTTCTTATTTCTATTGAAGTTGAGTGTATTTTCCTATGTTTATTAGACATCACTTTTCCCCTCTTCTATGAGATGTATATCTATGTCTTTTGTCAGTTTTGCTACTGGATTGTTTTTCCATTACTAAATTATGTATGTACCTTGTGTACTAATTTTTTATTTTTCGTTTATAGATATTAAAAAATGGTTTCCCTGTTTGTGGTTTTTCTTTTTACGCTTTTAAGATTTCATTTGAAAAATAGTAACTTCTTAATGTAGTTAAATTTCTCAGTCTTTATGTGTTGTTTGGTTAGCTCTTCTAAAACCAAAACTCGTTGCTGTCAAGTCGATTCTGACTCATAGAGACCTATAGGAGAGAGTAGAACTGCCCCATATGGTTTCCGAGGAGCAGCTGGTGGATTTGAATGGCCGAGCTTTTGGATAGTAGCCTAACTCTTAACTACTGTACCACCAGGGCTCTATCCTCTATTATAGGGACAGGAAAATATTTCATATTGTCTTCTAAAGGTTTCAGTATTTTGAATTTTTATCATCCAGTTTTAGTCTACTGAATATTTTATTTTTGTAGCTAAACACGGCATCAGTAATCTATTCTTCCTGCCTCTTTCCTCAGCATAGGAGCCTCAAATTCCATGTAAATGTAATGAAACAATGAGTGTGTTCATTAGTAGACACATTTCTTCTGTGGCCACTAGGGTTTCCAAACATACCAAGCTCAAAATTTTGAGGAAGCCTCAAAAGAAGATGAATGGACAGGAGAAAGATGTAGCAGTCTGCTTCTGTAAAGGTTATAGCCTTGAAAACACTACAGGGCAGTTCTACTCTGTCTTATGGGGTCACTATGAGTTGGAATTGACTTGATGGCAATGTTTTTGTTTTGGTTTTGGTTTATTACTCCTTACTAAAGAAGGAGCCCTCGTACTGCAACATGTAAGCACCAGGCTGCTAAATGGCAGGTTGATGGTTAGAACCCATCCACTGGCTCTGCAGGGGAAAGACCTGGCAATCTGCTCCTGTAAAGATTATGGCCTACCTTAGGGGATAATGAGTTTATGTTAATTGTGGAGGAACAACTCACAAAAGGAAGATGAGTATGGTTGCACGACTCAAGGAATATAATCAATGTAACTGAATTGTACTTGTAGAAATTGTTGAATTGGTGTATATTCTGCTGTGTATGTTATCAAACACAACAACAAAATAAAATAAATTATTGAGAAAAGAAGACAAAAGGAAAACACAGTCACTGTACCAAAATAATTAGTCGAAGTTCAACCATTTCAACAGGTAGCATATAATCAAGAACTGATGGTACTGAAGGAAGAAAATCTAAGCTGTGCTGAAGGCATTGGTGAAAAACAAGGCTTCAGAAATTGACGGAATACCAATTGAGATGTTTCAGTAATGGATGTAACCCTGTAAATTCTTCACAACTTCAATCTTTTCTCCATTTATCATGATGTTGCTTATTGGTCCTGTTGTAAGGCTTTTCCTTTCTTTATGTTGAGGTGCAATCCATACTGAAGGCTGTGGCCTTTAATCTCCATCAGTAAGTGTTTCAAGTCCTCTTCACTTTCAGCAAGCAAGATTGTGCAATCTGCATAATGCAGGTTTTAATATAGAGCTCATAAAATGAGATAAACGATATATATAATGTTAAATTCAATATTTTGAAAGGCATTGTGGAGAAAGGTTTCTTATTTTCATTAGATCATGTCACAGATGTAGCCACACACACATCAAACACAGTTTTAAAACCAAAGTATTGTTGTTGAAAACCAAAAAAAAAAAAAAAAAAACTGTTGTCGAGTCGAATCTAACTCATACCGACCCCATAGAACAGAGAAGAACTGCCCCATGGGGTTTCCAAGGAGCTCCTGATGGATTCGAACTGCCAAACATTTCTGGTTAGCAGCCATAGCTCTTAACCACTACGCCACGGGGATTTCAAACATCATTGAGGGTGAAGCAAAAAACGCATGAAAATGAATGGGGAAATTACTGTGAGAGAAGATTCCAAGCATCCATTTTCTAAGGAGATGTTGTGTGCAAGACTCTGGGGAGGAAACATCGTTGAGCAGGGCACGAAATTTTTGGCATAAAGTTTGTGATCTTCTCAAATTTATTATTGGCCCTTTTGTTTCCAGGCTCTGACACCTGAGTTCAACATCTTCAAAAGAATGCATGGAAAATAGAAACATTGTGACTCAGTTTTTACCCCTAGAACTCATTCAGTATCCTGAGGGGCAAAAAGTTTCACTTGTTACATTCTTACGCATCTACACTGTGAAGGTAGTGGACAATCTGCTCATCATGGTGACAATCATGGCCAGCCAATCCCTAGGTTCCCCCATATATATTTTTTTCTCACCTTTTTATTATTTATATATACTGTATTTTCTACTTCTGTTACTCCCAAAATGAGCATACACAAGATCTATGAGAAAAAGACCATTTCCTTCCACGCTTGCATGGCACAAGTCTTTATAAATCATTTATTTGCTGATGAAGTTATTCTTCTGGTGGTGATGGCCTATGACTCATTATGTGGCCGTCTGTAAACCTTTTCATTATTTGGTGACCATGAATTGGTGGATGTGTGTTCGTTCTCATGCTATTGGTAGCCTCAGTTGGGGGCTTTGTACACTCTCTGGTTCAATTTCTCTTTATTTATCTGTTCCCTTTCTGTGGCCCCAAAGTCATTGCCAACTTTGTGTGTACTGTGTATCCCTTACTGAAACTTGCTTGCAAGAATACTTCGTCGTTGGACTTTGTATGATAGCCAATGGAGGGCCAATTTTCACTGCAATCTTCTTCATCCTACTAATGTTCTATGGGGTATCTTACACTCCTTGAAGGAAAACATCTGTCCATCCCATATCATGGTGGTCATTTTATTCTTTATTCTTTATTCTCCATATCTTCCTTATGCAAGGCCCAAATCTACCTTTTGGGTTGATATATTCATGACTATGGTTTTAGCTTTCATAACCCCTATGTTGAGCCATTTAATCTATCTATACCCTGAGAAACTCAGGAATGGAAAATGCATTGAGGAAACTTTGGAGTAAAAAAAGTGACCTTAGTTGGAAGAGGGCTGTAGCCCTCATTCAGAACATGATATTCATTATTTCACAGAACAAAGGAACATTTTCACTATCAGTGATCTCATTCTTTATCATTCTCCTTGGATTCTTTAGCCTATTTATTTTTCAACTTATATTTAAATTATTCTTTATATAAGTGGAATATATTATAGCCCTTAGACATAAAGAAAGTTTCATAGGTTTAATCCCCTATATATGGACTCATACTGTGTTAAGTTACTTTGGTAGACAACAATTTTTGTTTTTTTTTTCAAATTCTTGTTTGTGAAGTATGGTACCTTTCTGGAACATAAAAATCTGACCTAATTGAACTTATTTATTTTAGTCCAAGACAGTGAGGTTTTAAAATAAAAAATTCAGATTTTTAGGATAGTTAATCTAACAAAAAAATAAGTGATGTGGTTAAATTAATTAAATTTCCATGGCATATGTTCATAGATGAGGATAAATTCATAATAAATGAATTTAATTAATTTGTACTGTAATGAAGCAAGGATAATAAGGTATCATATAGTTGGTTTTGTGTATTGTGACTGATTTTTTGGACAGAAAAGTTGTTTAACCCTATTTAGTACATTTTTTTTAGACTAATTGGCCTCCTCCAGTAGTTGAAATATGTATTTAAAGTCACTCATATCACAGACAGTTCAAAAATGGTTATAGCAGTATGTCCCCAGGGAACTGCAAGAAATTCAAGCTGAATTCAAAAGAGGACATCATTGCTGACGTCAGATCGATCTTGGCTGAAAGCAGAAATACCAGAAGATGTTTACCAGTATTTTATTGACTATGCAAAGGAATTTGAGTGTGTGAATCATAACAAATTATGGATAATATTGCAAAGAATAAAAATTTCAGAACACTTAGCTATGCTCTTGAGGAACCTGTAAATAGACCAAGAGGCAGTCTTTTGAACAGAACAAGGGGATATTGAGTGCTTTAAAATTAGGACAGATATGCATCAGGGCTGTATTCTTTCACCATACTTATTCAATCTGTATGCTGAGCAAATAATCTGAGAAACTGGACTATATGAAGAAGAATGTGGTATCTGGATTGGTGGAAGACTCATTAATGACTTAAGATATGCAGATGATACAACCTTGCTTGCTGAAAGCAAAGAGAACTTGAAACACGTACTGATGAAAATCAAAGACTACGCCCTTCAGTATGGATTGCACCTCAACATAAAGAAAATAATCTTCACAACTAAACCAATAAGCAACATCATGAAAAATGGAGACAAGATTGAAGTTGTCAAGGATTTCATTTTACTTGGATCTTCAATCAATGCCCATGGAAGCAGCAGTCAAGAAATAAAGTATTACATTGGGCAAATCTGCTCCAAAAGAATTCTTTCAAGTGTTGAAAATTAAAGATGTCACTCTGAGGACTAAGATGTGCCTGACCCAAGTCATAATATTTTCAATCACCTCATATGCATGTGAAAGCTCTACAATGAATAAGGAAAACTGAAGAAGAGTTGATGCCTTTAAATTATGGCGTTGGTTCAGAATTTTGAATGTACCATGGATTGCCAAAAGAATGAGCAAGTCTTTCTTGGAAGAAGTACAGACAGGGTGCTTCTTGGGAGGGAGGATGGCAAGACTTTGTCTCATGTACTTTGGGCATGTCTTTCAGTAGGGACCAGTCCCTGGAGGACATTATGCTTGGTAAGATAGAAGGTCAGAGAAAAAGAGGAAGACACTGGATGAGATGGATTGACACAGTGGCTGCAACAATGGATTCAAATATAGCAATGATTGTGAGGATGCTACAGGATCAGGCAATGTTTAGTTCTGTTGTACTTATGGTGGCTATGAGTTGGAACCGGACTCAGTGGGGGCTAATAATAACAACAACAACATATCACAGAGTAGAGCTTCAGAATCTGCTTACATTAAAATCTCTGGGTACACTTTTTTTTTTAAACAGTGTTATGGATTGAATTGTGCCCCCTGCGACATATGTGTTGAAATTGTAACCCTTGCACTTGTATATTGCAGTTTTCTTTGTTATGCTAATGAAGCCATACTGGTGTAGGGTGGATCTTAAACCTAATCATGTCTTAGTTATTAAAAGACCAGAATATACACACACACACACACACGCAAACAATATGGGGATCCTTCCCAAGCCAAAGAACGTCAAGGAAAACAGGAAGGCCCAGGGCTACTGACAAGGAAGGAGTTGACACACTTGAGACTCTGATTCGGACTTTTAGCTTTTGGAACAATGAGAAAACAAATTTCTTTAAAGCCACCTACTTTTTGTATTTGTGTTTATAGTAAAAAAAAAAAAAAATTACCCTCGAATTGATTCTGACTGATAGCGATCGGGACAGAGTAGAACTGCCTCATAGTATTTTTTTTAAATAATTCTTATTGTGCTTTATGTGAAAGTTTACAAATCAAGTCACTCTCTCTCATATGAACATATATACACCTTACTACATACTCCCATTTACTCTCCCCCTAATGACTCAGCCCCTGCAGTCTATCCTTTTGTGACAATTTTGCCAGTTTCTAACCCTCTCTACCCTCCCGTCTTCTCTCCAGAGAGGAGATGCCAACACAGTCTCAAGTGTCCACCTGATACAAGTAGCTCACTCCTCATCACCATCTCTCTCCAACCCATTATCCAGTCCCTTCCATGTCTGATGAGTTGTCTTCGGGAATGGTTCCTATAGCTGGGACAACAGAGGGTTTGGGGACCATCACCGCCGGGATTCTTCTAGTCTCAGTCAGACCGTTAAGTCTGATCTTTTTATGATAATTGGGGTCTGCATCCCACTGTTCTCCTGCTCCCTCAGGGATTCTCTGTTGTGCTCCCTGTCAGGGCAGTCATCCGTTGTGGCTGGGCACCATCTAGCTCTTCTGGTCTCAGGATGATGTAAGTCTCTGGTTCATGTGGCCCTTTCTCTCTCTTGGGCTCATAATTATCTTGTGACCTTGGTGTTCTTCATTCTCCTTTGCTCCAGGTGGGTTGAGACCAATCAATGCATGTTAGATGGCCACTTGTTAGCATTTAAGACCCCAGACGCCACACTTCAAAGTGGGATGCAGAATGTTTTCTTAATAGAATTTATTTTGCCAATTGACTTAGATGTCCCCTGAAGCCACAGTCCCCAAACCCCCGCCGTTGCTCCACTGACCTTCGAAGCAAACAGATTATCGAGGAAACTTCTTTGCTTTTGGTCCAGTCCATTTGAGCTGACCTTCCCTGTACTATTGTCCTTGCCTTCACCTAAAGTAGTTCTTATCTACTATCTATTCAGTAAATAACCCTCTCCCACCCTCCCTTCCTCCCTCTTCTCGTAACCACAAAAGAACATGTTCTCAGTTTAAACTATTTCTCAAGATCTTATAATAGTGGTCTCATACAATATTTGTCCTTTTGCATCTGACTAATTTCACTCAGCATAATGCCTTCCAGGTTCCTCCATGTTATGGAATGTTTCACAGATTCATCACAGTTCTTTATCGATGCGTAGTATTCCATTGTGTGAATATACCATAATTTATTTATCCATTCATCCGTTGATGGGTACCTTGGTTGCTTCCAGCTTTTTGCTATTGTAAACAGTGCTGCAATAAACATGGGTGTGCATATATCTATTCATGTAAAGGCTCTTATTTCTCTAGGGTATATTTCGAGGAGTGGGATTTCTGGGTTGTATGGTAGTTCTATTTCTAACTTTTTAAGAAAACGCCAGATGGATTTCCAAAGTGGTTGTACCATTTTACATTCCCACCACCAGTGTATAAGAGCTCCAATCTCTCTGCAGCCTCTCCAACATTTATTATTTTGTGTGTTTTGGATTAATGCCAGCCTTGTTGGAGTGAGATGGAATCTCATCGTAGTTTTAATTTGCATCTCTCTGGTGACTAATGATCAAGAGCATTTTCTCATGTATCTGTTAGCTGCCTGAATATCTTCTTTAGTGAAGAGCGTGTTCATATCCTTTGCCCAATTTTTAATTGGGTTGTTTGTCTTTTTGTGGTTGAGTTTTAACATAATCATATAGATTTTAGAGATCAGGCGCTGGTCAGAGATGTCATAGCTGAAAATTTTTTCCCAATCTGTAGGTGGTCTTTTTATTCTTTTGGTGAAGTCTTTAGATGAGCATAGGTGTTTGATTTTTGGGAGCTCCCAGTTATCTGGTTTCTCTTCTTCATTTTTAGTAATGTTTTGTATTCTGTTTATGCCTTGTATTAGGGCTCCTAACGTTGTCCCTATTTTTTCTTCCATGATCTTTATCTTTTTACTCTTTGATCCACTTGGAGTTAGTTTTTGTTCATGGTGTGAGGTATGGGTCCTGTTTCATTTTTTTGCAAATGGATATCCAGTTATGCCAGCACCATTTGTTAAAAAGACTATCCTTTCCCCAATTAACTGACACTGGGCCTTTGTCAAATATCAGCTGCTCATACGTGGATGGATTTATATCTGGGTTCTCAATTCTGTTCCATTGGTCTATGTGTCTGTTGTAGTACCAGTATCAGGCAGTTTTGACTACTGTGGCTCTATAATATGCTCTAAAATCAGGTAGAGTGGGGCCTCCCACTTTCTTCTTCTTTTTCAGTAATGCTTTACTTATCCAGGGCTTCTTTCCCTTCCATATGAAGTTGGTGATTTCTTTTTCCATCACATTAAAAATGTCATTGCAATCGTGCTAAAGTCGTAGCCAGGGAAATTAGGCTAGACAAAGAAATAAAAGGCATCCGGATTGGCAAGGAGGAAGTAAAATTATCTCTATTTGCAGATGACATGATCTTATACACAGAAAACCCTAAGGAATCCTCCAGAAAACTACTGAAACTAGTAGAAGAGTTTGGCAGAGTCTCAGGTTATAAAATAAACATACAAAAATCACTTGGATTCCTCTACATCAACAAAAAGAACACCGAAGAGGAAATAACCAAATCAATACCATTCACAGCAGCCCCCAAGAAGATAAAATACTTAGGAATAAATCTTACCATTGATGTAAAAGACCTATACAAAGAAAACTACAAAGCTCTACTACAAGAAATTCAAAAGGACATACTTAAGTGGAAAAACATACCTTGCTCATGCATAGGAAGACTTAACATAGTAAAAATGTCTATTCTGCCAAAAGCCATCTATACATACAATGCACTTCCGATCCAAATTCCAATGTCATTTTTTAAGGTGATAGAGAAACAAATCACCAACTTCATACGGAAGGGAAAGAAGTGTCGGATAAGCAAAGCATTACTGAAAAAGAAGAAGAAAGTGGGAGGCCTCACTCTACCTGATTTCAGAACCTATTATACAGCTACAGTAGTCAAAACAGCCTGGTACTGGTACAAAAACAGACACATAGACCAATGGAACAGAATTGAGAACCCAGATATAAATCCATCCACGTATGAGCAGCTGATATTTGACAAAAGACCAGTGTCAGTTAATTGGGGAAAAGATAGTCTTTTTAACAAATGGTGCTGGCATAACTGGATATCCATTTGCAAAAAAATGAAACAGGACCCATACCTCACACCATGAACAAAAACTAACTCCAAGTGGATCAAAGACCTAAACATAAAGACTAAAACAATAAAGATCATGGAAGAAAAAATAGGGACAACGTTAGGAGCCCTAATACAAGGCATAAACAGAATACAAAACATTACCAAAAATGACAAAGAGAAACCCGATAACTGGGAGCTCCTAAAAATGAAACACCTATGCTCATCTAAAGACTTCACCAAAAGAGTAAAAAGACCACCTACAGACTGGGAAAAAGTTTTCAGCTATGACATCTCTGACCAGCCCCGGATCTCTAAAATCTACATGATTCTGTCAAAACTCAACCACAAAAAGACAAATAACCCAACCAAGAAGTGGGCAAAGGATATGAACACACACTTCACTAAAGAAGATATTCAGGCAGCTAACAGATACATGAGAAAATGCTCTTGATCATTAGCCATTAGAGAAATGCAAATTAAAACTAGGATGAGATTCCATCTCACTCCAACAAGGCTGGCATTAATCCAAAAAACACAAAATAATAAATGTTGGAGAGGCTGCGGAGAGATTGGAGCTCTTATACACTGCTCGTGGGAAAATAAAATGGTACAACCACTTTGGAAATGTATCTGGAGTTATCTTAAACATTTAGAAATAGAACTACCACACAACCCAGAAATCCCACTCCTCGGAATATACCCTAGGGAAACAAGAGCCTTCACACAAACAGATATGTGCACATCCATGTTTATTGCAGCACTGTTTACAATAGCAAAAAGCTGGAAGCAACCAAGGTGTCCATCAATGGATGAATGGTTAAATAAATTGTGGTATATTCACACAATGAAATACTACGCATCGATAAAGAACAGTGACGAATCTGTGAAACATTTCATAACATGGAGGAACCTGGAAGGCATTATGCTGTGCGAAATTAGTCAGAGGCAAAAGGACAAATATTGTATAAGACCACTAGTATAAGATCTTGAGGAATAGTAAAAACTGAGAAGAACACATACTTTTGTGGTTACGAGGTGGGGAGGGAGGAAGGGAGGGAGAGGGTTTTTTATTGATTAATTAGTAGATTTTTTTTTTTTTTTTAAGAACTGTTTTAGGTGAAGGGAAGGACAACACTCAATACACGAAAGGTGAGCTCAATTGAACTGGACCAAAAGCAAAGAAGTTACCGGGATAAAATGAATGCTTCAAAAGTCAGCGGAGCAAGGGCTGGGGTTTGGGGACCAGGGTTTAAGGGGACTTCTAAGTCAATTGGCAAAATAATTCTGTTATGAAAACATTCTGCATCCCACTTTGAAATATGGCATCTGGGGTCTTAAATGCTAACAAGCGGCCATCTAAGATGCATCAATTGGTCTCAACCCACCTGGAGCAAAGGAGAATGAAGAGCACCAAGGTCACACGACAACTAGGAGCCCAAGAGACAGGGCCACATGAACCAGAGACCTATATCATCCTGAGACCAGAATAACTAGTTGGTGCCCGGCCACAATCGATGACTGCCCTGACAGGGAGCACAACAGAGAACCCCTGAGGGAGCAGGAGATCAGTGGGATGCAGACCCCAAATTCTCATAAAAAGACCAGACTTAATGGTCTGACTGAGACTAGAGGAATCCCGGCGGCCATAGTCCCCAAACCTTCTGTTGGCGCAGGACGGTAACCATTCCCGAAGACAATTCTTCAGACAAGGAAGGGACTGGACAGTGGGTGGGAGAGAGATGCTGATGAAGAGTGAGCTAATTATATCAGGTGGACACTTGAGACTGTGTTGGCATCTCCTCTCTGGAGGGGGGATGGGAGGATAGAGCGAATGGGAAGCTGGGAAAAATGTCACGAAAGGAGAGATTGGAAGGGCTGACTCATTAGGGGGAGAGCAAGTGGGAGTACGGAGTAAGATGTATGTAAACTTATAAGTGACAGACTGACTTGAATTGTAAACATTCACTTGAAGCTCAATAAAAGTTAATAAAAAAAATGTCGCAATTTGGATCGGAAGTGCATTGTATATATAGATGGCTTTTGGTAGAATAGACATTTTTACTGTTTTAAGTCTCCTATCCGTGAGCAAGGTATGTTTTTCCACTTATGTAGGTCCCTTTTAGTTTCTTGCACTAGTACTTTGTAGTTTTCTTTGTATAGGTCTTTTACATCATTGGTAAGATTTATTCCTAAGTATTTTATCTTCTTGGGGGCTACTGTGAATGGTATTGATTTGGTGATTTCCACTTCGATGTTTTTTTTTGTTGATGTAGAGGAACCCAAGTGATTTTTGTATGTTTATCTTGTAACCTGAAACTCTGTCAAACTCTTCTATTAGTTTCAGTAGTTTTCTGGAGGATTCCTTAGGGTTTTCTGTGTATAAGATCATGTTATCTGCAAATAGAGATAATTTTACTTCTTCCTTGCCAATCTGGATGCCCTTTACTTCTTTGTCTAGCCTAATTGCTCTGGCTAGGACTTCTAGCACAATGTTGAATAAGAGCGGTGATAAAGGGCATTCTTGTCTGGTTCCCGTTCTCAAGGGAAATGCTTTCAGGCTCTCTCCATTTAGAATGATGTTGGTGGTGGCTTTGTGTAAAAAAAAAAAAATGCCCTTTATTATGTTGAGAAATTTTCCTTCAATTACTATTTTGCTGAGAGTTTTTATCATGAACGAGTTTTGGACTTTGTCAAATGCCTTTTCTGCACCAATTGATAAAATCATGTGTTTTTTGTCTTTTGTTTTAACTATATGGTGGATTACATTAATGGTTTTTCTAATATTGAACCAAACTTGCATACCTGGTATAAATCCCACTTGGTCGTGGTGGATTATTTTTTTTGATATGTTGTTGAATTCTATTGGTTGGAATTTTGTTGAGGATTTTTGCATCTATGTTCATGAGGGATATAGGTCTGCATTTTTTCTTTTTTTTTTTGTGGTGTCTTTACCTGGTTTTGGTATCAGGGATATGCTGGCTTCATAGAATGAGTTAGGTAGTGTTCCATCCTTTTCTATGCTTTGAAATACCTTTAGCAGTAGTGGTGTTAACTCCTCTCTGAAAGTTTGGTAGAACTCTGCAGTGAAGCCGTCTGGGCCAGGGCTTTTTTTTGTTGGGAGTTTTTTGATTACCTTTTCAATCTCTTTTTTTGTTATGGGTCTATTTAGTTGTTCTACTTCTGATTGTGTTAGTTTAGGTAGGTAGTGTTTTTCTAGGAATTCATCCATTTCTTCTAGGTTTGCAAATGTGTTAGAGTACAATTTTTCATAATAATCTGATATGATTCTTTTAATTTCAATTGGTTCTATTGTGATATTCCCTATCTCATTTCTTATTCGGGTTATTTGTTTCCTTTCCTGTATTTCTTTAGTCAGCCTGGTGAATGGTTTATCAATTTTGTTAATTTTTTCAAAGAAGCAGCTTTTGGCTTTGTTAATTCTTTCAATTGTTTTTCTGTTCTCTAATTCATTTAGTTCCGCTCTAATTTTTATTATTTGTTTTCTTCTGGTGCCTGATGGATTCTTTTATTGTTCACTTTCTATTTGTTCAAGTTGTAGGGACAGTTCTCTGATTTGGGCTCTTTCTTCTTTATGTATGTGTGCATTTATTGATATAAATTGACCTCTGAGCACTGCTTTTGCTGTGTCCCAGAGGTTTTGATAGGAAGTGTTTTCATTTTCGTTGCATTCTATGAATTTCTTTATTCCCTCCTTAATGTCTTCTATAACTCAGTCTTTTTTGAGCAGGGTCTTGTTCAGTTTCCAAGTATTTGATTTCTTTTTCCTAATTTTTCGGTTATTGACTTCCAGTTTTATGGTCTTGTGGTCCGAGAAGATGCTTTGTAATATTTCGATGTTTTGGATCATGTAAAGTTTTGTTTTATGACCTAATATGTGATCTATTCTAGAGAATGTTCCATGTGCACTAGAAAAAAAGTATACTCTGTAGCTGTTGGGTGGAGGGTTCTGTATAAGTCCATGATGTCAAATTGGTTGATTGTAGCAATTAGATTTTCCGTGTCTCTATTGAGCTTCTTACTGGAAGTCGTATCCTTCTCCGAAAGGGGTATGTTGAAGTCTCCTACTATAATTCTGGAGGTGTCTATCTCACTTTTCAGTTCTGTTGAAGTTTGTTTTATATATCTTGCAGCCCTTTCACTGGGTGCATAAATATTTAATATGGTTATATCTTCCTGGTCAATTGTCCCTTTAATCATTATGTAATGTCCTTCTTTATCCTTTGTGGTGGATTTAACTTTAAAGTCTATTTTGTCAGAAATTAATATTGCCCCTCCGGCTCTTTTTTGATTGTTGTTTGCTTGATATATTTTTTTCCGATCCTTTGAGTTTTAGTTTGTTTGTGTCTCTAAGTCTAAGGTGTGTCTCTTGTAGGCAGCATATAGAAGGATCATGTTTCTTTATCCATTCTGAGACTCTCTGTCTCTTTATTGGTGCATTTAGTCCATTTACATTCAGTGTAATTATAGATAACTATGAGTTTAGTGCTGTCATTTTGTTGCCTTTTTATGTGTGTTGTTGACAACTTCATTTTTCCACTTACTTTTTTCTGCTGAAACATTTTTCTTTGTAAATTGTGTGTTCCTCATTTTCATAGTAGTTGAATTTATGTTTGCCCGAGTTGTTATGTTTTTCTTGGTTTTTATTTTGAATTATGGAATTGTTAGACCTCTTTGTGGTTACCTTAATATTTGCCCCTATTTTTCTAAGTAAAAACCTAACTTGTATCGTCCTATATCACCTTGTTTTCCTCTCCATATGGAAGATCTATGCCTCCTGTATTTATTTCCTCTTTATGATTATCTTGATCTTTTACATAATGACTTCAATGATTCCCTGTTTTGAGCATTTTTTTCTTTTTAAAGTTAATCTTAATTTGTTTTTGTGATTTCCCTATTTGAGTTGTTATCCGGATGTTCTGTTCTGTGACCTTGTGTTGTGTTGGTATCTGATATTATTGATTTTCTGACCAAACAATTTCCTTTAGTATTTCTTGTAGCTTTGGTTTGGTTTTTGCAAATTCTCTAAGCTTGTGTTTATCAGTAAATGTTTTAATTTCATCTTCATATTTGAGAGAGAGTTTTGCTGGATATATGATCCTTGGCTGGCAGTGTTTCTCCTTCAGTGCTCTATATATGTCATCCCATTGCCTTTTTGCCTGCATGGTTTCTGCTGGGTATTCTGAATTTATTCTTATTGATTCTCCTTTGTAGGAGACTTTTCTTTTATCCCTGGCTGTTT
This sequence comes from Loxodonta africana, assembly GCF_030014295.1. Lineage (NCBI taxonomy): Eukaryota > Metazoa > Chordata > Mammalia > Proboscidea > Elephantidae > Loxodonta > Loxodonta africana. The sequence goes on along the minus strand of NW_026974869.1, from coordinate 344,278 downwards.
TTAAAAATTTCTCTTTATCTTTGGTTTTGGCAAGTTTGATGATAATATGCCTTGGTGATTTTCATTTTTGATCAATCTTATATGGGGTTAGATGGGCATCTTGAATAGATATCCTTTTGTCTTTCATGATGCCAGGGAAGTTTTCTTCCAGCAGATCTTCAACTATTCTCTCTGTATTTTCTGTTATCCCGCCCTGTTCTGGAACTCCAATCACATGCAAGTTATTCTTCTTGATAGAGTCCCACATGATTCTTAGGGTTTCTTCATTTTTTAAAGTTTTTTATCTGATTTTTCTTCAACTATATTGGTGTCATTTGCCTTATCCTCCTTCTCGCCCACTCTGCATTCCAGTTGGTTGATTTTGCTACTCCGACTTCCTATTGAGTTGTCTGATTCCATCATTTTACTGTTAATCTTTTGTATTTCTGAATGCTGTCTCTCTATGGATTCTTGCAGCTAATTAATTTTTTCACTATGTTCTTGAATAATCTTTTTGAGTTCTTCAACTGCTTTACCAGTGTGTTCCTTGGCTTTTTCTGTAGATTGCCATATTTCATTTCTGAGGTCATCCCTGATGTCTTGAAGCATTCTATATTTTAGTTTTTTTACTTTCTGCATCTGGCAATTCCAGGATTGTCTCTTCATTTGGGAAATATTTTGATTCTTTAATTTGGGGGGTTGTAGAAGCAATCATGGTCGGCTTCTTTATGTGCTTTGATATCGACTGCTGTCTCTGAGCCATCTATAGGATATTGTAATGATTTATTTTATATTTGCTCACTGAGTCTTATCTTTTTTTTGTTTTCTTTCGATATACTTAGATGGGCTACTAGATTGTGCTGTCTTGATTGTTGTAGCCTTTGAATTACTTATGTCCTATTACCAGCTGGTTTGGGCTGTTACCAGATATATAAGCCTAAGAGTCCTTTCACTATTCTTGAATAGAATCAGGTTAGGTGTTCTGATTTTGGGTCACCAAATGTGTGGTATAGACTGTCACCTATACAATTAGAGAAGTAGTCGTGATAGTTGCGTGTACCAGATTGTAGTAGCAGCAGACGTTCACACTCCGGGGGGGGGGCAGGATGTTGATAGCCTTCCCCCACGTGCCAGTGAGGTAGGTATGTCTCTATTCCTAAAGCCCTTTGGTGGGTGGGCTCTGCATCTGTACTTTAGGCACCCAATGCATGTATCTCTAAAGATTGGTAGGTGTCAGTATCCTCAGACCCCTTTGGCAGGTGGCTAGGTGGTTTGGGTGGAGCTTCAGCCCTCAGTTCCCCGTCCTGTGTCAGTGAGGGCTCTGTTTAATAGGTAGAGATATCAGACCTGGAAAACTTGCCTTTCCAGTGATCTGCTAAAATAATTATAGTCAGATCTCTATCAGAATTGTCTTTCCATTATAATAGCCACCTTGTTCCCTGTAGGGATACAAGCCAAAGACAGTGGATCTCATATGCTTGGCTGGAGCTGGTTCTGTATTTTTATTCCAATTTAGGGAGCTCAGGGAAGGAATTTTTCGTCCCTGGGTTTTTAGTAGCTGCTTCTCTCAGGCCAGGAGAATGGGTTAGGAAAAGAAAAAAACAACAAAAAACTTCAGAGCACTTCACTCCCTTGCCAGGAAATTCCAATGTTAACAAAGCCACCTGTGGCAGGGAGGGGAGGGATAGTATAGATAGGAGAGAGTAGCACCCAGCCATATAGACAAAGTTACTTACCTTGCTTGGTGATGACTTTTTTTATCTGAGATTTCCGAGGAGCCAGGAGCTTGTAGCCTATGTGCGCTGGCTGGGTAGAGATTGCCCCTGCGGGTCATGCCTGCGGCTGGTGTTTGTGCTGTCTCAGAAGCCATCGTCAGCTCCTCCTCTCCCAGTCCAAAGCCCAGCACCAAGTTTCCCCTGCTGGGATGCAGCACTCCAGGCTCCAAAACCAGTCACTGCCTCCTGGTGACTTCTCCTGTCAGCCGTGTCCTTGTGCTGCCTGCCTGCGCTGGCTGGGCTTCCCCCGAGGTCACTTCAGGGGTCTAGAGCTGCATCCCGTGTTTGTGCTGTCTCAGGAAGCCGTGCTCAGCTCCCCTGTGCCCAGTCCAAAGCCCGGCGCCAAGGTTTTCTGGCTGGGACACTGGCTCCAGTCTCCGAAAACAGTCACCCCTTCCCCATGGTTGCTCTTTCTCTCATTAGCTACATCAGTGTGCCGCCTGCTTGCACTGGTTGAGTCTCTCCTGAGGTTACCCTAGGGGGCTAGGAGTTAGGGCTATGTCTCGTGCCTGCCCCGTCTCAGCAAGTCGCAATCAGCCCCGCCACTTAGCACCCGGGAACTGCGAGAGCTTAAGGTTGTGGCACTGGAGGCCCGTTCCAGAGGCGGTAACTGCTTCAGGGTGCAGCTTTTCGCTCCCCTATCACTCAGATCAACTCTTTAGATCTGTGTTTGATGGTCAGAGTTCATAGATTGTCATGTATGTGATCGATTCACTTGTTTTTCCAAGTCTTTGTTACAAGAGGGATCTGAGGTAGCTCCTACCTACTCAGCCATCTTCGCCCTGCCTCCCGCATCACAGTATTTTTGAGGAATGCTTGGTGGATTCGAACTGCCAACCTTCTGGTTAGCATCCATAGCTCTTGACCATTATGCTACAGCAGCACTAGGTAATTAAGACACACAACAAATATTAAATATTTTTGGAACAGATTGTTTTCTTTTATGTAATGAATGCCTTTCTGATTCTCAGTAAAATAGACTACACCTTCTTGTTGACTTAGGTGATAAATCACAGGTGTCTTCTCTGTTTACAATTGTTCTACAGTAGTTTGGTGCAATGGTTAAGTGCTTGTGTTCATTTCTCTCTTTTATATCTCAAAAGAGATTGGCTTAAAACAACTTAATCTTGTAGATTGAGTCTTGCCTCATTAACATAACTGCCACTAATCCTGCCTCATTAACATCATAGAGACAGGATTTACAACACATAGGTAAATCTCATCAGATGACAAAATTATGGTCAATCAGACAATACTGGACGTCATGGCTTAGCCAAGTTGGCAAAATTTGGGGGGGGGGAACAATTCAATTCATTACAGTAATTGGGACAATTATATAGATCAATTAGGCAAATAAAACAATTACTTTTGTTTGAATTACACGTAAAAAGTGAGACTATTGGCTATTCCATGTAGGGAAAAGATAAACAGGTTGAGACTCAGGAAAGCTGAATTCTTATCCTTAATCTACCACCATCTGAATGTGCAATTTTGTAAATGTCTGTTTCTTTTCTCAATCTCAGTTATCCTCATTTGCAAAATGAAAAGAATCTACTCACTGACCCATCCATCCATCCATCCATCCATCCATCCATCCATCCATCCATCCATCCATCGTCTATTATCTACCTACTTATTTTTTTATAGATCACATTCTGGCCTCCATGTGTTTAGATTCTCAGAAAATTCTCATTATAATGTATGAGTAGGTTATTATTCTGCTCAGTAGGCAACATGGTCCAACTCTTTTCAGAGACTTCTGATTTAGGAGAAATCTTAAATTAGAGAATGTAATGGAACTGAAACAGAATAAGCTGGCTTTTAGTTCTACTGCTTAGTAGTTATACAACACCAGGCAAGTGAAACAAAACATTCTGAACGTAAGCTATCCCCCCTATGAATTAGGAATAACATACTTATGGGGTTATTTGAGTTTAAATGTGAAAGTGCCTTGCAAATACTAAATGCTCAATATATGATACAAAAAATAAAAATCAAACCTATTGCCATCAAATTGATTTGCCTAATGGTGACCCCATATATTACAGAGTAGAACTTCTGAATAGGGTTTTCTTGGCTGTAGTCTTTACAGAAGCAGGTCACTGGGCCTATCTTCCATGGAGCTGTTGAGTGGGTTCAAATCACCAACCTTTAGGTTAGTAGTCAAACGAGAACTGTTTATGCCACCCAGGGAACTACTTAGTTTTACTAACAAATTTAGGGTGGCTTAGAAATACTATTTGACAAGGGTAGTAACGTGTTATTAGTTGACTTGAAATAAATAAGTATATACCCATTGCCTTCGAGTTGATTTCGGCTCATAAAGAACCTACAGGACAGAGAACTGCTCCATAGGGTTTCTAAGGAGTGGCTGGTGGATTTGAACCACCAACCTTTTTGTTAACAGCTGTAGCTCTTAACCACTGTGCCACCAGGACCCCAAATAAGTATATAAGCAGTTCTAAATTCTCATTCTAAATTCTCCTGAAAGGGAAGATGAGAAATTCTCAGAGGAAATAGGGAGATAGGTATAGATCAAACCCCTAAGTGTTTTTTGAATCCAATCTTATGCCTCCATGAGTTAGGATGAGAGTCTTCTTAAAGCCTGTGTTGATACATAAATATTAAAGAAGGATCATGCTAACTACCTAGGTAAGGTAAGTTTTTACATGAGAAGTCACAAGTGATCAAGGTCAAGAGAAAGACTTGAGGCTAGAGAGACTTGAATTAGGTCTTCAGACCTGCTCCTCATTAACCACATGTCCTGGGGTAAAAGGCTAAATCTTTTGTTGTCTCAATTTTTCAATATGTAAAATAGAAGGAATAAGTTTCCTACTATACATAGTGCTTTAAAAAAAATCAAGAGGTAATCTATGTGAAGTGCCTTGCACAGTGCCTAGCATATAAGAATATAAAAAGCAATCAATTAATGTTAGCTTTTGATCATTGCATGTAATAATAATGTTTAACCTTTACATAGAACTTTATAATTTATGAAACATTTTAATATCTCCTATGGGGAAAGCCGGCTTAATTTCTTCAGTCCTTTGTTTTCTCAGGACTCAGTCTGAGATTGCAAAAATGGAAGTAGAGAAAAGAAAGAAGCATGAGAAGGTGATGGAGGCCAGTGGACAGCAGAGATCTTTCTGGGGATGGGGAATGCTGAGCAGTAAGGTACAAAAACGTGGGATTGAAGGGGAGGGCATCGGGGAGTGAGAACACTTGTAAGTAAATCTATATATTGATGCCAGAAAATTAGATGTGACATTCACATTAAAACAGTAATCATGTGACAAATTTTGCCTCTATCTACTCTATGCCAAAATTAACCATTAATTCTGGTGATAGTGGTGGTGGTGTTGGTGGTTATGTGCGTGTGTTTGTGTGTATGTGTGTGTTTGGAATAGCTTGTAATCACTTTGATAGAGAAGAAAAAAAGATTCATGCTGGGTGTTTAAAAACCTTTCATAAAGAAGAAGAATATACAGAATGCCGATAAATGAGAGAAAAATGTGTCCGCATTCTTTTTGATAACTAGGTGTTTTGGGGTGGCACAGATACAGCCTCACAGAAAGAACACTATAATTTTAATAGTCACAGTCGTGTTATCCAATTTCACAGGCAGTAAACATAGATACCCCAGTGGTGTAGTGGTTAAGAGCTATAGCTGCTAACGAAAAGATCAGCAGTTTGAATCCACCAGGCACTCCTTGGAAGCCGTATGGGGCAGTTCTACTCTGTCCTATAGGGTCGCTATGAGTCGAAATAGACTCACCTGCAGTGGGTTTTGGTTTTACTCTTAAAAAATTCAATAGCTGATAAAAGTAGTTGACATTGATTGTGTACCTACTTTGGGCCAATTGCAGAGCTAGTAGTCTTGTCACTCTCACAGCCATACTTCAAGCTAGTTGTCCTCATTTGACAGAAAATAGTAGAGGGGTTCAGAGGCTAAACACATTTTCAGAATTACCTTTGTTAGCTCTTTATTTCAGTGTAAGACTAGGGGTATGACCTAGTGACTAACATCAAAAAACTTCCTTACCCTCTCTCTATCTTAGTTATTTTATCTACTAAATAAAGATAATAATAGTGTATGACTCAATATTGACAAGGATTAAATGTGCTTGGCATTTGAAAAGCAGTCATGTAAAAGTTAGCCATGTTAATCATGGCATCTGTACATGAAGTCATCTCAATAAAGAGCAATACTATCTTTCAGAGGGTGAAGTCCAAAACTTTGGAATAATTTTTACCCTTCTTTCTTTCTGACACCCCACATCAAGTCCATCAGCAGGTACCATTGAAGCTACCAGCATAATATATCTACCTCCACTACTCCCATCCTGGTGCAAACCACCATCACATTCCTGCTCAATCGTTACAATATCTTCTGTGTTTTAAATCATAATTTCTACCCGTGGTAAAAGAGGATTAGTGTGTGATTTAACACCCTTCTTCAGGTCACATCTGTGATTCGGTGTAAAGGGAGTTTCCCTGGGGTGTGATCTGACAACCTTTTACCTTATAAGAGATGAAATGAAAGGGAAGCAAGCAGAGAGTGAGGGAACTCATACCTGCAAGAAAGCAGTGCCAGGAGCAGAGCATGACTTTTGGACCCTGGGTTCCTGTGCAGAGAAGCTCCTAGTCCAGGAGAAGATTGATGACAAGGACCTTTCTCTAGTGTTGACAGAGAAAGTCTTCCCCTGGAGCTGACACTCTGAATTTTGGGCTTCCAGCTTACTAGACTGTGAGAGAATAAATTTGTCTTTATTGAAGCTATCCACTTGGGCTATTTCTTTTATAGCAGCACTAGATTACTAAGACACTTTCTAAGTTACCTAAGTGAACTGCCTATAGAAATAGTGAGACCTGTTTAAGATCATGCAATGAGATAGCGGCACAGTGAGAAAGAAAACCCATGTCTACCAATCCTGAATCTGATGTTCTTAACCACCATTGTGTTTCAGAATCATAATAGCCTTGCTAAATATAGTTACATCATAGAGTTCTCTGACTTCTTCAGTAAAACATACGATACCCACGAGATGGAACTCTCTGTCAAAACAGGCAGCTATAAAGACAACTATGACATACATTTGTCTTGTGGTAGCAGACTTCATTTTTGAAAAGAATCAGAAGTTATTTGCAACAAACTTTTATGAGTTAGGTAAGTTGTTTAGCTGAGAAGTCTTCCTTTGATCAACCGAGGAGTAATGATTTCTCTTTTCTTATAAGCCTAATGCTTAAGCCATCTCTGAAAGCAGTTTGCTAGATGAGTCTCAGATATATACTTAACAATGTTAGATTCCAGTAACTAATTATATAGTGAAATTTTAATAATGAAATTGTTATGTTACCATGTGCTTTTGAAAAAATCTGCACTTAATTACCACTAAGGAGTCCTGGTGGCCCAGTGGTTAGGAGATACAGCTGCTAACCAAAAGGTCGGCAGTTTGAATCCACCAGCCACTCCTTGGAAATGCTGTGGGGCAGCTCTAATCTGTCCTATAGAGTCTCTATGAGTCCAAATCGGCTAGACAGCAATCTGTTTGTCTGTTTTTTAAATGATTTTATATCTAATAAAATGTCACTTCCTACCACATATGGAGCCCTGGTGGAGTAGTAGTTAAGAAGAGTTTGGCTGCTAATCAAAAGTTCAGCAGTTAAAATGCATCAGTCGCTCTTTGGTCTATAGGGTACTGTAGGGTCGCTAAGAGTACAGCATCAACTCAACGGCAATAGGTATCACATACAATAAAAAAAACAGGCCATAACTAAGTACCAGCACCAAAGAAGTATACATATAATGAAAAGTTCACAGGATGTGAAGTGAGAATATTTGAGCTCAAGGCTGACTTATTTGTTCTATGATCTAATTATTTAAATTTTACAACCCTGCCCATTTTTTTAACTGTAAAATAATAACACTAACTAAATTTCAGTTTTATAGGGTCATTGTGACCACAAAAGGACACTTTAAAATTTCACATAGGTTTAAATGCAATTAATTTTTATTACTGTCAACTTTTACTCAACAGAAAAAGAAGCCCATATAATTTTAAACATTGGTATATTGACAGTGTACTGAGAGAGTATTTTCTTTCTAAACTGTATTCTGCACTCTCCTAGATACCAGTAGGGAATACAGGTTCTGAGTGCCAACAGCTTACACATGCAGGTCTATTATACAACTCTGCAATTAGAGAAGAGAATTTTCCATTTGTAACAAAACAAGAAAGGCTTTGATAAAATTCTGCCTTTGATTCTGATACCATCTGAAATGGTGGAAAGAACGTGGGAATTGGAATTAAAACAATTAAAACAATGCAAATAGCACTGACTCGGACTTTGGGCTGATCATTTAGCCTCTTTTAACTTTATTTCTCTTCGTCTGTAAAATCAGAATAACTGTTGCAAAGTGTGGTGTGATGGATGACTTTTGTGAGGACTTAATAGCCTTGGTCTTGTAATCCCCCCCAGGAGATTGGTGCGATTGAGTGGTGGGGTAATTATGGCCCACCAAAGGGATTGGTCAGTTTTGTCATCCTGCTGGGCTTGAAATCAGCCACTCCAGAGGGGGAAAAGAGAAGATCCCACCACTGCCAGGGAAGAACAGCCAGAAGCCAGCATGCCCTTTGGACCTGGGGTCCCTGTGCTGAGAAGCTCCTGGAAGCAGGAGACCAACAGAGAGAGTGAGCTGTAACCCTGAAGATGGTGAGAAGCAGTGGCAGAAAAGACCCAGCAGGAGACATCCAGCAGCAGGCAACCACCCGGTGGGTTTCCAGGCTCATGGAGAAAGTTGAGTGCCTTTGGGCATATGTCTAAGACCAGGGAGAGGTGTGCCTTTCAGCACAGCTGTTCTTATGGAAGCACTGTATATTGAATGTTCTTGGGACTGAATTGTAACTGTTACTTCCCTAATAAACACCATAATAGTGAGTATTGTCTGTGACTTCTGTGTGGCCTTTGCAATGAATTATTGAACTCAGCAGAGAAGTAGAGAGTGCCATAGGAGGGGCAGCTGGTGTCAGAATTAGTAAAGATGGTAGAGAGAGGAGGCATGTCTGACTTCCATGAGGAATCAGGCTTGGGTTGCTAATTTTGATTCTTCTTCCTCCTTGTGAAGATAGAGGAGGTCAGACACCACCTCCATGCCATTCTTGCGCAAAGGTTCTATGGAAGTTAAGTGATACATGTGAGAAAGAGCTACATATATATACATATATACTCACACAAACATATACATTTTTACACATATATGTATGTAACATAAAACAAAAATGTAAAGATTATGATAGAAATACAATCTTCATGCTGGGTCATTTATTATCTGAAATTACATTTCTTTTCAATAATATTTTGATGGCATTTTTTACTTCTGCATTCCTTACTGTGTAGATAATGGGATTTAACATGGGAGTGACAAGAGTATACAAGACAGTTATGGATTTATCCACGGAGAAGGTGGCTACTGTTCGCATATACATAAAAATACAGGGCACAAAGAACAAGACAACAACAGTGATGTGGGAACCACAGGTAGAGAGGGCCTTTTTCCTCCCTGCAGAGTTCTGAGTCCTCAAGGAATATAGGATGACAACATAGGATATCGACAACATTACAAAGGATATTACACAGATTACCCCAACATTGGTAGCAACTGAGAGACCAACAAGGAAAGTGTCTGTGCAGGCAAGTTGTATCAGAGGAAAGACGTCACACATGAAGTGATACATGATGTTGGGGCCACAGAATGGGAGCCAGAAAGTGACAAGAATCTGTCCAATAGAGTGGAAAAAACCCACTGTCCAAGACACCCCCACCAAAAGGCAGCATACATGGTGGTTGATGATGGTCACATAGTGCAGAGGTCTACCGATGGCCACATAATGGTCATAGGCCATGACCACAAGGAGGGCAACCTCAGAACCACCTAAGAAATGTTCAGTAAAGATCTGTGTCATGCAGCCATTGAAGGAGATGGTTTTTGTCTCAGAGAGCAAGTCAGCTAGCATTTTAGGAAGTATGGAAGAGGAGTAGCAGGCATCTATCAAAGATAAGAAGACCAGGAAGAAATACACTGGGGATTTCAATGTCTGACTGTAGATTATGGTGACCACAATGAGCAGGTTTCCTGTAACAGTGACAATGTAGGTGATAAACAGAACAACAACTAGAATTCTTTGCATCTGAGGATTCTGTGTAAGTTCTATTAGAATTAAATCGGTCACATTCATCCTGTTTTCTTTCACTTCAGTGCTGATGATGGACACAGAAATTGGGATTATCCTGTAAAGACAACATTTTTAATAGCAGGGTGATGAGATTTTGGGCTTGCAAATAAGAACAAAGCATTTTAAAAATACAAACTCTTTTCCTTTACGGTATAAAAGAAGAGAAAAAAATATGCAATTTCTATTTTACAAAAAGATTAGAACGATTGAGGCTGTCTAATCCAGATTTTTCTGTTGGTGCTGGAATGTCATCTACAACATCTTGTGACAAGTGGTCACTGGGCATTTGCTCGAGGATATTCAGGCACAGGGAGCTCATCATGTAATAAACCCAACTCCTTCTCAGCCAGCAGGAAATGTTAGGGAACTCATCTATGTATGGGTGTGGAGCCCTAGTGCCACAACAGTTAAGCACTCAGCTGCTAACCAAAAAGATTGGCAGTTCAAACCTATGAGTCCCTCTGTGGGAGAAAAGACCTGGCCATCTGCTTTCATAAAGATTTCAGCCTAGGAAACCCTATGGGGCAGTTCTACTGTGTAATATAAAGTCACTATGAGTAAAAATCAACCCCACAGCACACAACAAAGACAACAACACATACACATAGAAACACACACACATATATGTATATATATATATACCTGTATATGAAGGGCCCTGGTGGGGCAGTGGTTAAGAGCTATGGCTTCTAACCAACTCTTGGTTCTTGTTTTACACACTGTTGATATACAGATTAAGATTAAATCACCTCACTCTTCCATTCAAAAACCGTTTAAATAAGCCACAGAGAAGGAAAGCTGTATCTGCCTTCTTCACCTCTTTATCCCCAGATCTACTTTAATGTTTGAACCAGAGTGGAGGTCAATAAACATTAATTGTACAAATTTAAGTTGGAAGACAATTTACTTATTTCTACCATGTTCTCTGTTTTCCAAAATAGGAATGCTCACCATCTTACCTAGGAAAACAATTTAATAAAGTGTTGGAAAGTGAGCAAGATATACTCCTCTCGGCCCTTCAGGTCTATTCTCACTCTTCTCTTCCATGGCGGGGTTCCATGGTGTTTCTCAACCAGGCCTCCTTCTTCTCTGGTCAACAGGAAGTACTAGATGAATGTTAGAGGACAGGGTGTGAAGAAAAGAATGTCAGGGTTTATTCTCCTGGGCCCCTCCCGTGGTTTATCAGTAACAGGGTACCTTAAACTAGGGTCACAGGTCTTGTTGGGTAGGCGTCTCCTACTTTCATATTTCCTTTTGTAATCATTTATTCTACTCATTCCCTCAGCCATAATTGTGGCAATGGTTTCCTACTGATAGCTAGGCCTGGAATGCTTTATCATCATCCCTAATTAATTTCCCTTAAACTTTTTCATACATCAATAAATAATCTTCTTTAATTTTTTTTTAATCTGCTGTTTTGAGTATGCTGTTTCTTGTGAAGACTCCAATGGATATAGAAAGTTTGCACTTTTTCTTTGTAAATAATAAAAATAAATGGAAAAATAGTTTTCCCTTTATGTAATTTTATGTTATTTCAAAATAATCTCTACTTCTTTTGATGTATAGCTGCTAAAGAAATTTAGCTTCTGTGATGAAAAAACTGTGAAAGACTTTGAAATATCAAAAGATTCCTGGCAGTCTTCAATGAAAGCTATGTGTTATCTATAGCACTCCCCTTGGGGCTACATGGTTCTATGAGGATTATGCCTTTCACTGTCTTTGAGATATTTTATAACTCTTCGAGTTATTGAAAACTGATAACATAAATAATTCTTGTCCATAACACTGAAAATGTTGTCTGATGGAGGTTGAATTGATTTCCCTCAATCATTGTGGATCAAGTCAGTTTTGCATCTATTTGTAAATTCATTACACATCCCTGATTGAACAAATGTGCTACACTGGAGTCTCCTTTAAATGGATTACAACATATTCCTGGTTCATTCATTAATTAATGTGTTAAATAAAAACTTTGCCATGTGTTCATTTTAAATTTGTATGAGAGCCATGATTTTATCTTTTTCGGAAAAGTATATGTCTTTGTATATTAGAATTACTTAGAGAGTAAGCTGAAAAACTCACAAAAATCAAGATTCTCTTTCTCTGTGTTACTGCATCATGAGTTTTTCTGTTTTATTTTAGTGTAGGGGGGTAGTTTTAATCAATTTATAAAATCTCTTTTTGAGATTTTGAAGTCAAAAAGAAACAAGATATAATATTAAGGAACATTTTATCAGTCTGCCGAACTCCACATCCATACAAAATTAGACAAAATGAATATTCTTATTAATGAAAATAAAACCTGTAGAGTCTGGGGAGAAGGACTACCTAATGAAATATAGCTTTAAGCTCCATTTAATAAGTCATTTACCATATATTTATTAATCATCTACTATGTGCCCAATACTCTCAAAATTTGAAAGATAACAGTGAACAAACAGATAAAGCCTCTACACTGATGTAGCTTACATTCTAGTAAGGGAAGACAGAAAGTAAGCAAATAAAACAGATAGTAGATAGTATTTCAGGTCATAATATCTGCTATGGGGAAAATTAAGTAGGGTAATGGATATTTGGAATCTGGGGGTAGGGTGTTATTTTCTATAAGGTAGTCACAGAAGGCTTCATTGAGAAGGGAACATGTGAACTAGACTAGAAAGAAGTGAAGAAAGATGCAAGAAGATATCTAAGGAAAGAACATTCCAGACAAAAAAATCAGTAAGTGAAAACACTCTGAGGAGGGAATGTGGTTGGCATCATTGTCTAAAGGAGATCAGTGTGGCTGGAGAGCAATGAACAAGGACTGATAAGTGGCAGGTCTGATAGGGCTTTGTAGGATCATTTTAAGGGGTATGAAATTATTCTAAGTGAAAAACAAAGCCATTGAAAGGTTTTGCACAGCAAAATGGCATGGTCTGACTGAATCTTAGAATTGATGGCTCTGGCTACTGTGTGGGGAATAGACTATAGAGGGGCAATAGTAGAAGCAGGGAGATGATTAGTTAGGAGGATATTGTAACCATTCAGCAGAAACGTGATGGTGATTTGCACCAGGATGGGCTTAGTGGAGGGAGATGAATGATGAAGGTAGCTGCAGTAGTATCTGCTGATGGACTTGATGTGGGCTGTCAGAAAGAAAGAAGAGTAAAAATTATTCCAAAGTTTTGGACTTCACTCCATGAAAGACATTGTTGCCCTTTATTGAGACAACCTCACGTACAGATGCCGTGATTAACACAGCTAACGTTTGCTTGGGTGCCTTTGAAATGCCAGGCACATTTAATCCTTGTATCAATATTGAGTCATACGTTATTACTAAGATAAGAAGAGGGTAAGGAAGTTTTCTGATGTTAGTCAGTGGTTGGTAACCCTAGTCTTACACTGAAATAGAGCTAGCAAAGGTAATTCTGTAAAATGTGTTTAACCTCTGAACCTGTCAACTATTTTCTGTCAAATGTGGTCAATTAGCTTGAAGTATGGCTGTGAGAGTGACAAGACTACTAGTTCTGCAATTGGCCCAAAGTAGGTGCACAATCAATATCAACTACTTTTATTGAAATTTTTAAGAGTAGGGTATGTTTACTGCCTGTGAAGTCCATAACATATGACTGTGACTATTAAATTTACAGTGTACTTTCTATGAGGCTGTATCTGTGCGACCCCAAAACAAGTACTTATGAAAACAGATGAGTACACATTTTTCTCTCATTCATCTGCAAGGTTTTTAACCACCACCATGAATCTTTTTATTATTATTATTATTCTTTATCAAAGTGATTATAAGATATTTCACATACACATGCACACATGCATACACCCACACATGCACATCACCACCCCACCACCAGAATTAAGGGTTAATTTTGGCATTGAGTAGGTAGAGGCAGATTTTGTCATATGATTAGTGTTTGAATGTGAACGTCAAATCTAATTTTCTGACACCAGATTTACTTACGAGGGTTCTCACTCGCTGATGTCCTCCCCTTCAATCCCACTGTTTTCTACCTTATTGCTCAGCATTGCTCACCCCCAAAAGATCTCTACTGTCCACCGGTCTCCATTCTCTTTTCATATCTCTTTCTTACCTCTACCTCCATTTTTGTGATCTCAGCGTGAGTTCTGAGAAAACGAAGAACTAAAGAATTTAAGCCTAATTTCCCCATAGGAGATACGAAAATCTTTCATAAATTATAAAGTTCTATGTAAAGGTTAAACATTATTATTATATGCAATGATCAAAAACTAATATTAATTGATTACTTCTTATACTCTTATATGCTAGGCACTGTGCAAAGCACTTCACCTAAATTACCTCATTTAATATTTTTTTAAAAGGACTATATACAGTAGGACTCGACGGCACTGGGTTATATACAGTAGGAAGGCTATTCCTTCTATTTCACATATAAAAAAAACCCATAGGAAGGTTATTCCTTCTATTTTACATATAGGAAAATTGAGAAAAAGAGGAAGTTAACCATTTACCTCAGGACGTATAGTTAGTGAGAAGCAGGTCAGAAGATCTAATTCAAGTATCTGGCCTGAAGTCTTGCTCTTGACCTTGACCCCGTGTTATCTGCCATTTAAAACCTTACCTAGGTAGTTAGCATGACCCTTCTTTAATATTCATCTAGCAAAAAAGGCTTTAAGAAGACTCTCACCCTAACTCATGGAGGCATAAAATTGGATTCAAAAAACACTTAGGGATTTGAACTATGCCAGTCTCTGTACTTCCTCTGAGATTTCCCAATGTCCCTCTCAGGAGAATTTAGAACAAGAATTTAGAACTACTTATATACTTATTTGGGGCCATGGTGGTACAGTGGTTAACACCTACAGCTGTTAACAAAAAGGTTGGTCATTCAAATACACCAGACACTCCTTGGAAACCCTTTGGAGCAGATCTACTCTGTCCTGTAGGGTCTTTATGAGTCGACATCAGCTCGAAGGCAATGGATAAATACTTATTTTTTGTTTGTTTTATGTCAGTTAATAACACATTGCTACCCCATCCAAATATTATTTCTAACCCACCCTAAATTTGTTATTAAAAGTAAGTAGGTCCCTGGGAGTCGGAATCGGCTCGACGGCACTGGGTTTGGGTTTTTTGGTTTAGGTCCCTGGGTGGTACAAATAGTTTTCATTAGACTACTGACCTAAAGGTTGGTGGCTTGAACCCACCCAACAGCTCCATGGAATATAGGCCTGGTAACTTCCTTCTGTAAAGACTACAGCCAAGAAACCCCTATGCAGCAGTTCTACTCTGTAACTCATGGGGTCACCATGAAGTGGAATCAAGATGATGGCAACAGGTTTGATTTTGATTTTTTTGCACTTAGTATTTGGAAGTCATTTTCACTTTTAAACTCAAATAACCGCGTAAGTATACTTTTCCTAATTCATAGATGGGGAATCTAAGGCTCAGAATGTCTCATTTCACTTGCCCAGTGCGGTATAACTGCTAACCAGTAGAACTAAAAGCCAGCTTATTGTGTTTGGATTCCATTTTGTTCCCTAATTTAAGAGTTCTCCAAAATAAGAAGTCTCTGAAAAGAGTCGGACCATGTTTCTTATTCAGCAGAGTAATAACCTATTCATATTACATTCCAATGAAAATTTTCTGAGAATTTAAGCACACTGAGGCCAGAATGTGACCTATAAATAAATAAGTAGATAGATAATAGAAGGATGGATGGATGGATGGATGGATGGATGGATGGATGGATGGATGGATGGATGGATGGATGGATGGGTGGGTGGATGGATGGATGGACTGGTTGATAGGTTAGTCAGTTGGTAGGTAGGTAGACAGATTCTTTTCATTTTGAAAATGAGGAAACTGAGATTAAGAGAAGAAAAAGACATTAACAAAACTGCACATTTAGGTGGTGGTAGATTAAGGATAAGAACTCAGGTTTCCTGACTCTCGGCCTGTTTATCTTTTCACTACGTGGAATAGCTGATAGTCTCACTCTTTACAGAGTAATTCAAACAAAAGTTACTGTTTTGTTTGCTTAATTATCTATATAGTTGCTTCGATTACTGTAATGGATTGAATTGTGTCCTCCCAAAATATGTGTCAACTTGGCTAAGCCATGATTTCCAGTCTTGTGTGATTTTCCACTATTTTGTAATCTGATGTGAATTTCCTATGTGTTGTGATGTTAATGAGATGAGATTAGTGGCAGTTGTGCTAATGAGGCAGAGCTCAAATACAAGATTAAGCTTTTCTTAAGCCAATCTCTTTTAAGATATAAAAGAAAGAAGGGGACAGAGAGACAGAGGGACCTCGTACCACTAAGAAAGTAGTGCCAGAAGAAGAGTGAGTGTTTGGGCCTGGGATCCCTGCATTGAGTCCAGCAGAGGATTGATGATAAAGACCTTTTTAAAGAACTGACAGAGAGAAAAAGCTGACACCTTGGTTTGGACTTCTAGCCTAAAAGACTGAGAAAATGAACTTCTGTTTGTTAAAGCCATTTGCCTGTGGTAGTTCTGTTACAGCAGCACTAGATAACTAAGACAATTACCCATGTTGTTTCCAAGAGAGACCTGCATTTTGGGAAATGAAGATGTTGAGATATAATAACCAAATATAGCTTTGAATTTATTCTATAGGATTTATCGTATAAAGACAAATCACAAAATATAAAGATAAATGATTTGGAATTTTTAAGCTTCCATTTTCCACACGTATTAAGTCTGTCTCTCCATCTTTTCCCAAGCCAAGTAAGTTAAATGGGAATGTGAGAATAATCTCCCCTGTATCTTTCAAGTATGTTTGGTAACCTACAAACACAAGCTACATATTATAGGCAAGAATGGATAATTCAGAAAGCAGAATCAAAATACCAAAGGCATTTTGGGGCAAGATGCATAGAAAAATCACTACCAGAAGTTCTGGACAGATAACCAAGAATCTGGAAATAACATGTGTCTAAATAGGTTTTCAAAATTTCTACGGAACATCCCTGCTGCGCACCTCTCATGTTTCCCATTTTTGAACATAAGTGTATAAAGAAGTTATTCCATACCTGTCAGAGCATTTTACACTGGGGTGGGGGAGGAGCACAGATAATGTATCTATAGTTCATAGGTCTTCAGATTGAACAGTACTAAAACAGTTGTGTCCAAGGAACCACACCTCACGAGCCTCAACCCCACTTGGATGTAATTTAGATGATAAGATGCTGAACCTTAAGTCAAAACCTGTTACTGTAATTGGATGAGGGTTGAGAGAGGGACCTTGGGAAAGGGGACGGTGAGTGTGTTTTTCTTGTGGGGGGCATGCGCATTGTTGTGTCCAAAGGGGAGATTTTGGCATATTTCCACCACATTATAGCCTGTTATATATGCTCTTTCAGAATGTTGACATTTCCTCCTTAAGTGGTAGAGTCCATGCCCTTTCTACTTGAAAATGGAAGGAAATATATGACTCTGGACAAATAGAACATGACAGAAGTGATTCTATGTGACTTCCAAGGTTAGGTAAAAAAAGAAAATGCACTTCTACCTTGCTCGCTCTCTTGACACACACACTTTTAGAGCTCTGATTCACCATGTAAAAGTCTTCATGCTTGAGACACCATGCTTGAGAGACTATGTAGACAGACCACATAGAAATAGAGGGAGATGCCCAAACAGTGCCAGTTATTTCAGCCATCACTCTTCAAGACTTTCAAGACCAGGTACCAGATACATGATAAAGAAAACTGTTAGATGACCTCATCCCCAATCACCTCTGATTTTAGTCTCATGAGAAACCATGAACCGTATTCATGACCTAGAGAAACCATCTGGAAATAAAGTGATTGTTGTTGTTTTCAGCAACTAAATTTTGGAGCAATTTGTTACACAACTACAGCGTCTATCTGAAACAATACACTAATTTAAACACTATAGATTTGGCTCATGGATAGACAAATTGAAGAAAATAGAAATTCAAGAAACAGAACAATGGATCTATAGATATTTTATATATAAAAATGATGATATTTCAGTATAGTATGAAATGAAATGGTAATTCAATAAATGGTGCTGGAAAAATCTAGTTATCCTTATCCATATTTCCACTTCAAACACAAACACAAGCTTAAAATTCAAGCTCTATATGGATTAAAGAGGTAAATGTGAAAAAGTAAAGCTTTAAAACTTTTGAAGTAAATTATCTTTTTAAACTCTGAACAGGGAAGTACTTTGAGAAGTTGTTGCAGTGGACTTTCGTTCTGAATCCACAAATCTAAAAGTCAGCTCCTCCAAACCCTCCAATGATTATGTAAGTTTTTAATTTTGTGCACCGGATTCATTTGTTATTAAAAGACCTAGAGAAGTTTTTATTTCCTTTGCTGAAGAATAAATGTAACTACATGATTGGGATTTTTTCCATATTTGCTCAATAAATGGAGGTATTAATATCTCTAAGTGCTGTAATAGAATCCAATTATAAATTCAGAAAATGATTAAGGGGGAAAAAAACCACACACACTAATTTTAATGCCTTAGTATGTATGTTATGGGTACACTTACCAAGAGGGAAACATCTAAGGTCAAATACTTAAACAAATGATTTTTGTAATATAGAATTGTTGTTGTTATTGGGTGTCATCAAGTTGATTTTCGAGTCATGGTGACCCACATGACTGTAAAACTGCCCCATAGAATTTTCTTGGCTATAATTTTTAAGAAAGCAGATCCCCAGGTCTTCTCCTGAGAAGCCACTTGGTGGATTCACAATGTCAAATTTCTGTTAGCAGCCAAGCAGTTATCCATTGCACCAAACTGCTACAGAACAATTATAAACAGAGAGACACCTGTGATTTATCACCTAAGTCAACAAGAATGTATAGTTCATTTTACTGAGAATCAGAAAGGCATTCATCACATAAAACAAAATAATCTGCTCCAAAAATATTTACTATTTATTGTGTGTCTTAATTATCTAGTGCTGCTGGTGACATAGTGGTTAAGAGCTATGACTGCTAACTAAAAGCTTGGTGGTTCGAATTCACCAGGTATTCCTTGGAAACCCTATGGGCAGTTCTACTCTGTCCTATAGGGTGGCTACAAGTCAGAATCGACTTGAGGACAGTGGGTTTGGTATTATTTTTATTTGCTATGACACAAATACCAAAAGTAAAAAAAAAAAAAAATTTTTTTTTTTTAAAGTAGGTAGCCTTAAATAAACGAAATTTATTTTCTCATTGTTCTGGAAGCTAAAAGTCCAAATAAAGTACTGGCTGTGTCAATTCCTTGCTTGTGAATAGCCCTGGGCATTCCTTGGTTCCTTGACATTCTTTGGCTTTTAAACAATCCTCACACAGTTTGTGTGTCTGTGTATATTCCTGTCTTTTAATAACTCGGACAAGATTAGGTTTAAGATCCACCCTACACTGGTATAGCCTCATTAGCATAACAAAATGAAACCGCTATTTCTAAACAGGATCATACATGCAAGTACAGGGGTTAGAATTTCAACACCTATTTTGGAGATGGCCCAATTCGATCCATAGCATTGTGTTAAAAAGAAAAAAAAAAAGTATACTCAAAGAGTTTAATGTAGGCGGATTCTGAAACTCTGCTCTGTGATATGTTGTTGTTGTTAGGTGCCATTGAGTAGGTTCCAACTCATAGTGACCCTGTGTACAACAGAAGTAAACATTGCCCAGTCCTTAACCATCCCCACAATTGTTGCTATGTTTGAGCTCATTGTTGCAGCCACTGTGTCAATCCATTTCATCCAGTGTCTTCCTCTCTTTCATTGGCCTTCTATCTTACCAAGCACAGTGTTCTTCTCTAGGAACTGGTCCTTCCTGGAAAACATGTCCAAAGTACAGGAAGCAAAGTCTTGCCATCCTCCCTTCCAGAGAACTCTGCCTGTTCTTCTTCCAGGACAGACTTGTTCATTCTTCTGGCAGTTCATAGCACTTTCAAAATTTTTCAGCAACACCATAATTCAAAGACATCAATTCTTCCTCAGCCTTCCTTATTCATTGCCTAGCTTTTGCATGTATATGAGGTGATTGAAAACACCATGGCTTGAGTCAGGCACTCATTAGTCTGCAAAGTGACATCTTTACTTTCGACACTTTAAAGAGATTTTTGCAGCAGATTTTTCCAGTGCAATACTTCGTTTTATTTCTTGACTGCTGCTTCCAAGGGGGTTGATTGTGGATCCAAGTAAAATGAAATCCTTGACAACTTCAACCTTACCTCCGTTTATCATGATGTTTCTTATAGGTCCAGTCGTGAGAATTTTTCTTTTCTATATGTAGAGTTGCAATCCATACTGAAGGGTGTAGTCTTTGATTTTCATCAGTAAGTGCTTCAAGTCCTCTTTGCTGTCAGCAAAACCAAACCCATTGCCACCGTGTCGATTCCAACTCATAGCAACCTTATACACAGAGCAGAACTGCCCCATAGAGTTTTCAAGGAGCACCTGGTGAATTCAAACTGCTGACCTTTTGGTTAGCAGCTGTAGCACTTAACCACTACGCCACCAGGGTTTCAGCAAGCAAGGCTATATCATCTGCATATCTCAGATTATTAATGAATCTTCCATCTATCCAGATACCACATTCTTCTTCATATAGTCCAGTCTCTCAGATTATTTGCTCTCCATACAGATTGAATAAGTATGATGAAAGATACAACCCTGATGCACACCTTTCCTGATTTTAAACCATACCGTATCCCCGTGTCCTGTTCAGACAGCTTCCTCTGGGTCTGTTTACAGGTTCCATAAGAGCACAATTAAGTGTTGTGCAATTCCCATTCTTTGCAATGTTTTCATAATTTGTTATGATCCACACAAATGCCTTTCTATAGGCATTTAATAAAATACTGGTTAACATCCTTCTGGTGTCCTTTGTTTTAGGCAAAATCCATCTGACATCAGCGATGATATCCCTCATTTCGTGTCCTCTTCTGAATTCACCTTGAATTTCCGGCAGTTCCCTGTGGATGTACTATTGCAACTGTTTTTGAATTATCTGTGATATGAATGACTTTAAACATATATTTCAACTATTGGAGGAGGTCGATTAACTAGATATACTAAATGGGGTTGAACTACTTTTCTGTTCAAAAATCAGTCACAATTCACAAAATCGACCGTATGCTACTTTGTTATCCTTGCTTCATCACAGTACGAAGTTAACAAAGTTCATTCCTTATGAATTTATCCTCATCTATGAACATATGCCATGCAAATTTAATTAATTTGGTGAAGTCACTTATTTTTTGTTAGATAATCTTTTTTAAAAATCTTAATTTTTAATTTTAAAATCTCACTGCCTTGCACTAAAAGAAATGTTTGATTAGGTCACATTTTTATGTTTTAGGAAGGTACCATGCTTCACAAATAAGACTTTGAAATAAAACCAAATATTGCTGTCCACAAAGGAAAATTAACACAGTATGATTCAATATATAGGGGGTTAAACCTATGAAATTTTCTTTGACTCTAAGGGCTATAACAAATTCTACTTATATAAAGAATATTTTTTTAATAATTTTTATTGTGTTTTAAGTGAAAGTTTACAAATCAAGTCTGTCACATATAAGCTTATATACACCTTACTCCATACTCCCACTTATTCTCCCCCTAATGAGTCAGCCCGCTCCCTCCTTCCAGTCTCTCCTTTCGTGATGATTTTGCCGGTTTTTAACCCTCTCTACCCTCCTATCGCCCCTCCAGACAGGAGATGTCAACACAGTCTCAAGTGTCCACCTGATACAAGTAGCTCACTCTTCATCAGCATCTCTCTCCAACCCATTGTCCAGTCCCTTCCATGTCTGATGAGTTGTCTTTGGGAATGGGTCCTGTCCCGGGCCAACAGAAGGTTTGGGGACCATGACTGCCAGGATTCCTCTAGTCTCAGTCAGACCATTAAGTCTGGTCTTTTTATGAGAATTTGGGGTCTGCATCCCACAGATCTCCTCCTCCCTCAGGGGTTCTCTGTTGTGCTCCCTGTCAGGGCAGCCATTGCTTGTGGCTGGGCACATTCTAGTTCTTCTGGTCTCAGGATGATGTAAGTCTCTGGTTCATGTGGCCCTTTCTGTCTCTTGGGCTCTTAGTTGTCGTGCGACCTTGGTGTTCTTCATTCTCCTTTGATCCAGGTAGTTTGAGACCAATTGATGCATATTAGATGGCTGCTTGTTAGCATTTAAGACCCCAGACGCCACATTTCAAAGTGGGATGCAGAATGTTTTCATAATAGAATTATTTTGCCAATTGACTTAGAAGTCCCCTTAAGCCATAGTCCCCAAACCCCTGCCCTTGCTCCGCTGACCTTTGAAGCATTTAGTTTATCCCAGAAACTCCTTTGTTTTTGGTCCAGTCCAGTTGAGCTGACCTTCCGTGTATTGAGTATTGTCCTTCCCTTCACCTAAAGTAGTTCTTACCTACTAACTAATCAGTAAATAACCCTCTGCCACCTTCCCTCCCTCCCCCCCTCGTAACCACAAAAGTATGTGTTCTTCTCAGTTTATACTATTTCTCAAGATCTTATAATAGTGGTCTTATACAATATTTGTCCTTTTGCCTCTGACTAATTTCACTCAGCATAATGCCTTCCAGGTTCCTCCATGTTATGAAATGTTTCACAGATTCATCACTGTTCTTTATCGATGCGTAGGATTCCATTGTGTGAATATACCACAATTTATTTAACCATTCATCCATTGATGGACACCTTGGTTGCTTCCAGCTTTTTGCTATTGTAAACAGAGTTGCAATAAACATGGGTGTGTATATATCTGTTTGTGTGAAGGCTCTTATTTCTCAAGGATATATTCCGAGAAGTGGGATTTCTGGGTTGTATGGTAGTTCTATTTCTAACTTTTTAAGAAAACACCAGATAGATTTCCAAAGTGGTTTTACATTTTACATTCCCACCAGCAGTGTATAAGAGTTCCAATCTCTCCCCAGCCTCTCCAACATTTATTATTTTGTGGTTTTTGGATTAACGCCAGCCTTGTTGGAGTGAGATGGAATCTCATCGTAGTTTTAAGTTGCACTTGTCTAATGGCTAATGATCGAGAGCATTTTCTCATGTATCTGTTAGCTGTCCGAATATCTTCTTTAGTGAAGTGCGTGTTCATATCCTTTGCCCACTTTTTGATGGGGTTGTTTGTCTTTTTGTGGTTGAGTTTTAACAGAATCATATAGATTTTAGAGATCAGGCTCTGTTCGGAGATGTCATAGCTGAAAATTCTTTCCCAATCTGTAGGTGGTCTTTTTACTCTCTTGGTGAAGTCTTTAGATGAGCATAGGTGTTTGATTTTTAAAGGAGCTCCCAGTTATCTGGTTTCTCTTCATCATTTTTGGTAATGTTTTGTATTCTGTTTATGCCTTGTATTAGGGCTCCTAAGGTTGTCCCTATTTTTTCTTCCATGAACTTTATCATTTTAGTCTTTATGTTTAGGTCTTTGATCCACTTGGAGTTAGTTTTTGTGCATGGTGTGAGGTATGGGTCCTGTTTCATTTTTTTGCAAGTGGCTATCCAGTTATGCAAACAGCATTTGTTAAAAAGACTATCTTTTCCCCAATTAACTGACACTGGGCCTTTGTCAAATATCAGCTGCTCATATGTGGGTGGATTTCTGTCTGGGTTCTCAATTCTGTTCCATTGGTCTATGTGCCTGTTTTTGTACCAGTACCAGGCTGTTTTGACTACTGTGGCTGTATTATAGGTTCTAAAATCAGGTAGAGTAGAGTGAGGTCTCCTACTTTCTTCTTCTTTTTCAGTAGTGCTTTACTTATCTGGGGCTTCTTTCCCTTCCACATGAAGTTGGTGATTTGTTTCTCTATCACATTAAAAAATGGCATTGGAATTTGGATCAGAAGTACATTGTGTGTATAGATGGCTTTTGGTAGAATAGACATTTTTACTATGTTAAGTCTTCCTATCCAGGAGCAAGGTATATTTTTCCACTTATATAAGTCCTTTTTAGTTTCTTGCACTAGTACTTTGTAGTTTTCTTTGTATAGGTCTTTTACATCTTTGGTAAGATTTATTCCTAAGTATTTTATCTTCTTGGGGGCTACTGTGAATGGTATTGATTTTGTGATTTCCTCTTCGATGTTCTTTTTGTTGATGCAGAGGAATCCAAGTCATTTTTGTATGTTTATCTTACAACCTGAGAATCTGCCAAACTCTTCTATTAGTTTCTGTAGTTTTCTGGAGGATTCCATAGGGTTTTCTGTGTATAAGATCATGTCATCTGCAAATAGAGATAATTTTACTTCTTCCTTGCCAATCCGGATGCCCTTTATTTCGTTGTCTTGCTTAATTGCTCTGGCTAGGACTTCTAGCACAATGTTGAATAAGAGTGGTGATAAAGGGCATTCTTGTCTGGTTCCCGTTCTCAAGGGAAATGCTTTCAGGCTCTGTCCATTTAGAATGATGTTGGTGTTGGCTTTGTATAGATGTCCTTTATTATGTTGAGGAATTTTCCTTCTATTCCTATTTTGCTGAGAGTTTTTGTCATGAATGGGTGTTGGGCTTTGTCAAATGCCTTTTCTGTATCAATTGATAAGATCATGTGTTTTTTGTCTTTTGTTTTGTTTATATGGTGGATTACATTAATGGTTTCTCTAATATTAAACCAGCCTTGCATACCTGGTATAAATCCCACTTGGTCATGTTGGATTATTTTTTTGATATGTTGTTGAATTCTATTGGCTAGAATTTTGTTGAGGATTTTTGCATCTATGTTCATGAGGGATACAGGTCTGTAATTTTCTTTTTTTGTGATGTCTTTACCTGGTTTTGGTATCAGGGATACGGTGGCTTCATAGAATGAGTTAGGTAGTGTTCCATCCTTTTCTATGCTTTGAAATACCTTTAGCAGTAGTGGTGTTAACTCTTCTCTGAAAGTTTGGTAGAACTCTACAGTAAAACCATCCGGGCCAGGGCTTTTTTTTGTTGGGAGTTTTTTGATTACCTTTTCAATCTCTTTTTTTGTTATGGGTCTATTTAGTTGTTCTACTTCTGATTGTGTTCGTTTAGGTAGGTAGTGTTTTTCTAGGAATTCATCCATTTCCTCTAGGTTTGCAAATTTGTTACTGTACAATTTTTCGTAATACTTTGAAATGATTCTTTTAATTTCAGTTGGGTCTGTTGTGATGTGGCCCATCTCATTTCTTATTTCGGTTATTTGTTTCCTTTCCTGTATTTCTTTAGTCAGTCTGGCCAATGTTTTATCAAGTTTGTTAATTTTTTCAAAAAACCAGCTTTTGGCTTTGTTAATTCTTTCAATTGTTTTCTCTAATTCATTTAGTTCTGCTCTAATTTTTCTTATTTGTTTTCTTCTGGTGCCTAATGGATTCTTTTGTTGCTCGCTTTCTATTTGTTCAAGTTGTAGGGACAGTTCTCTGATTTGGGCTCTTTCTTCTTTATGTATGTGTGCATTTATTGATATAAATTGACCTCTGAGCACTGCTTTTGCTGTGTTCCAGAGATTTTGATAGGAAGTGTTTTCATTCTCATTGCATTCTATGAATTTCCTTATTCCCTCCTTAATGTCTTCTATAACCCAGTCTTTTTTGAGCAGGGTATTGTTCAGTTTCCAAGTATTTGATTTCTTTTCCCTGATTTTTTCTGTTATTGATTTCTAGTTTTATTGCCTTGTGGTCTGAGAAGATGCTTTGTAATATTTCGATATTTTGGATTCTGCAAAGGTTTGTTTTATGACCTAATATGTGGTCTATTCTAGAGAATGTTCCATGTGCACTAGAAAAAAAAGTATACTTTACAGCTGTTGGATGGAGTGTTCTGTATAAGTCTATGAGGTCAAGTTGTTTGATTGTAGCAATTAGGTCTTTCGTGTCTCTATTGAGCTTCTTACTGGAAGTCCTGTCCTCCAAAAGTGGGGTGTTGAAGTCTCCTAGTATAATTGTGGAGGTGTCTGTCTCACTTTTCAGTTCTGTTAAAGTTTCTTTTATGTATCTTGCAGCCCTGTCACTGGGTGCATAAATATTTAATATGGTTATATCTTCCTGGTGAATTGTCCCTTTAATCATTATGTAGTGTCCTTCTTTATCCTTTTTGGTCGATTTAACTTTAAAGTGTATTTTGTCAGAAATTAATATTGCTAGTCCTGCTCTTTTTTACTTGTTGTTTGCTTGATATATTTTTTTCCATCCTTTGAGTTTTAGTTTGTTTGTGTCTCTAAGTCTAAGGTGTGTCTCTTGTAGGCAGCATATAGACGGAGCGGGTTTCTTTATCCAGTGTGAGACTCTCTGTCTCTTTAGTGGTGCATTTAGTCCATTTACATTCAGTGTAATTATAGATAAGTATGTGTTTAGTGCTGTCATTTTGATTCTCTTTTGTGTGTTGTTGACAATTTCATTTTTCCACTTACTTTTTTGTGCTGAGACTTTTTCTTTGTAAATTTTGTGTTCCTCATTTTCATAGTAGTTGACTTTATGTTTGCTGAGTCGTTACATTTTTCTTCGTTTTTATTTTGTGTTATGGAGTTGTTATACCTCTTTGTGGTTACCTTAATATTTACCCCTATTTTTCTGAGTAAAAACCTAACTTGTATTGTCCTATATCGCCTTGTTTCCCTCTGCATATAGCAGTTCTATGCCTCCTGTATTTAGTCCCTCTTTTTGATTATTGTGATCTTTTACATATTGATTTCAATGATTCCCTGTTTTGAGCACTTTTTTCTTTTTAAAATTAATCTTAATTTCTTTTGTGATTTGCCCATTTGAGTTGATATCAGGATGTTGTGTTCTGTGACATTGTGCTGTGCTGGTATCTGATATTATTGGTTTTCTGACCAGACAATTTCCTTTAGTATTTCTTGTAGCTTTGGTTTGTTTTTTACAAATTCTCTAAGCTTGTGTTTATCTGTAAATGTTTTAATTTCACCTTTATATTTGAGAGAGAGTTTTGCTGGATATATGCTCCTTGGCTGGCAGTGTTTCTCCTTCAGTGCTCTATATATGTCATCCAATTGCCTTCTTGACTGCATAGTTTCTGCTGAGTCGTCTGAACTTATTCTTATTGATTCTTCTTTGTAGGAGACCTTTCTTTTATCCCCGGCTGCTTTTAAAATTTTCCATTTATCTTTTGTTTTGGCAAGTTTGATGATAATATGTCTTGGTGATTTTCTTTTTGGATTAATCTTATATGGGTTTCGATGAGCATCTTGGATAGATATCCTTTCATCTTTCATGATGTCAGGGAAGTTTTCTGCCAACAGATCTTCAACTATTCTCTCTGTATTTTCTGTTATCCCTCCCTGTTCTGGGACTTCAATCACACACAAGTTATTCTTCTTGATAGAGTCCCACATGATTCTTAGGGTTTCTTCATTTTTTTTTTAATTCTTTTATCTCATTTTTTTTCCAGCTATGTTGGTGTCAATTCCTTTGTCCTCCAAATCCCCCACCCTGCATTCCAATTACTCGAGTCTGCTCCTCTGACTTCCTATTGAGTTGTCTAATTCTGTCATTTTACTGTTAATCTTTTGGATTACTGAATGTTGTTTCTCTATGGATTCTTGCAGCTTATTAATTTTTCCACTATGTCCTTGAATAATCTTTTTGATTTCTTCAACCGCTTTATCAGTGTGTTCCTTGGCTTTTTCTGTAGATTGCCTTATTTCATTTCTGAGGTCATTCTTGATGTCTTGAAGCATTCTGTAAATTAGTTTTTTATATTCTGCATCTGGCAATTCCAGGATTGTATCTTCATTGGGGAAAGATTTTGATTATCTTGTTTGGGGAGTTGTAGAAACAATCACGGTCTGCTTCTTTTTGTAGTTTGATATCAACTGCTGTCTTTGAGCCATCTCTAAGATATTGTATTGATTTATTTTATATTTGCTCACTGAGTCTCCTCTTGTTTTGTTTTGTTTCAATATACTTAGATGGGCTTCTAGATGGCGCTGTCTTGATTGTTCTAGCTCTTGAATCACTTAAGTCATATTACCAGTTGGTTTGGGCTGTTAACAGATATATAAGCCTAAGAGTCCATTCACTCTTCTTGAGTAGAATCTGATTTGGGGTCATCAAGTGTGTGGTGCAGACTGTCACCTGTCCACCTAGAGAGGTAGTGGTGATAGTTGTGTGCTCCAGATTCTAGTAGCAGCAGGGTTTCACCCTCCAGGGGGGTCAGGATGCTGACAGGCTTCCCCCAAGTGCCAGTGAGGTAGGTGTGTCTCTATTCCTAAAGCAGTTTGGTGGGTGGGCTCTGCAGCTGTACCTTAGGCCCCCAATGCAAGTACCTCTACAGATTGGTAGATGTCATCCTCCTTAGACCCCTAAGGCAGGAGGCTAGTTGGTCTGGGGGAAGCTTCAGCCCTCAGTTCCCTGTTGTGGGTCAGTGAGGGCTCTGTATAATACACAGAGGTATCAGACCTGGGAAATTTGTCTTTCCAGTAATCCGCTAAAACAATTACAGTCAGATCCCTCCCTATCAGAATTGCCTTTGCATTATAATAGCCACCTAGTTCTGTGTAGGGATGAAGGCCCAAGACTGTGGGATCACAGATGTTTGGCTGGAGCTGGTTCTGTATTTTTAGTCCAATTAGGGAAGGATTTTTGGTCCCTGGTTTTTTTTGTAGCTGCTTCTCTCAGGCCAGGAGAATGGGTTAGGAAAAGAACAAAAAAGAAAGAAAAACCACACAGCACTTCACTGTCTGGCTCAGGAAATTCCAATGTTAATGAAGCTGTCTGGGAAGGGGAGGGGAGGGTTCAATAAATAGGAGAGAGTGGCACCCCAGAATATAGACAAAGTTACTTATCTTGCTTGAGATGACTGTTTTATCTGATATTCCTGAGGGGCGCTTCGACTGTGTGCGCTGGCTGGGTAGAGGTTGACCCCAAGGGTCAGGCCCGCATCCCATGCTTCCGCTGTCTTAGAAGCTGTGGTTAGTTTCTCCACTTGCAGTCCAAAGCCCAGCGCCAAGATTCCCTGGCTGGGACGCTGTGCACTCCAGGCTCCAAAACCTGTCGCTGCCTCCCAGTGACTTCTCCTCCTGTCAGCCGCATCGCTGCGCTGCCTGCGTGCACTGGTTGGGCTTCCCCCAGGTCACTTCTGGGGTCTAGGGCTGCTACCCGTGTTTGTGCCATCTCAAGACGCCATGCTCAGCTCCCCTGCGCCCAGTCCAAAGCCCCACGTCAAGGTTTCCTGACTGGGATGCTGGCTCCGGGCTCCGAAAACAGTCGCTGCTTCCCCGTGGTTGTTCGCTCTCAGTCTCTGTCACTCAGGTCAACTCTTTAGATCTGTGTTTGATGGTCAGGGTTTGTAGATTGTCATGTATGTGATTGATTCACTTGTTTTTCCGAGTCTTTGTTGCAAGAGGGATCCGAGGTAGCTTCTACCTAGTCAGCCATCTTGGCCCCGTCTCCTATAAAGAATATTTTATATATAAGTTTAAAAATAAATAGTCTAAAGAATCCAACAAAAATGATTTTAAAAAAAAGACTGGGATCACTGATAGTGAAAGCATTCCTTGGCTCTGTGAAATAATGAATATCATGTTCTGAATGAGGGCTACAGCCCTCTTCCAACTAAGGTTACTTTTTTTACTCCAAAGTTTCCTCACGGTATTTTTCATTTCTGAGTTTCTCCGGGTACAGATAGATTAAATTGTTTAACATAGGGGTTATGAAACCTAAAATCACAGTCATGAATATATCTGTGGGAAAGGAGATGTGGGCCTTGCATACAGGAAGATACAGAAAATAAAGAATAAAATGACCATAGTCATATGAGATGCACAGTTGTCTCCCTTCCAAACAATTAATTTTCAAGGAGTGTGATATGGCCCCATAGAAGACAAATAGGGTGAAGATTATCACAGTGAAAATTGCCTCTCCATTGACTATCACAGAAACACCTGTTCATGCAAGGATGTTTCAGTAAGGAATACATATCACACACAAAGCTGTCAGTGACTTTGGGGCCACAGAAAGGGGGCTGATAAATAAAGAGAATTGAACCAGAGTGTAGAAAACCTCCAATCCAGGCTATCATCAGCATGAGAACACATATCCACCAAATAATGAAGAGGTTTACAGATGGCCACATATTAGTCATACGCCATCACCACCAGAAGAATAACTTCAGCACTGGCAAATAAATGATCTATAAAGCCTTGTGCCATGTAAGCATGGAAGGAAATGAACTTTTTTTTTGTCTATGATCATTTGGGGAGCAATAGAAGTAGAATACACAGTCTATATAAATGATAAATAGGCGAGAAAAAAAAAAAACACTTGGGGAGACCCAGGGATTGGCTGGCTATGACTCTCACCATGATAAGCAGATTGACCACTATCTTCACAACGTAGATGGGTAAAAATGTGACAAATGAAACTTTTTCCCCCTTCAGGGTACTGAGTGAGTATAGGGAGGACAAACTCAGCCACAATGTTCCCATTCTTCGTGTTTTCTTTTGAAGATGTTGAACTCGGTGTCAGAGCCTGCCACCCAAGGGTCAATAATAAATTTGAGAAGAACAGAAACTCTAGGCCAAAATTTGATACCCTACTCAACAATGTTTCCTCCTTAGAGCCTTGCACACAAGAGTTCTTTAGAAAATGGGTCCTTGGAACCTTCTCCCACAATAATTTTCCCATGTTTTTTGCTTCACTCTCCATGATGAGACTTTGGTATTCAAGCTGGGTTCTATGAGTGAGCGGCTACATCTGTGACATGATCTGCTGAAAATAAGAAGGCTTTCTCCAGAACATCCTTCAAAATACTGAATTTAACATTATATATCATTTATTTCATTTTATGAGCTCTATATTATTATTTTTTTTATATATTATAACCGGAAACCAACCTACATTATGCAGATTACACAACCTTGCTTGCTGAAAGTGAAGAGGACTTGAAGAGCTTACTGATGAAGATCAAAGGCCACAGCTTTCAGTATGGATTACCCACACAAACAAACCAACTGCCTTAAAGTTGATTCTGACTCATAGCGAACCTATAGGACTGGGTAGAACTGCATGATAGAGTTTCCGAGGAGCACCTGACAGATTCGAACTGCTGACCTCTTGGTTAACAGCCATAGCACTTAACCACTACACCACCAGGGTTTCCGTATGGATTACACCTCAACATAAAGAAAACAAAAATCCTCATACGTGGACCAATAAGCAACATCATGATAAATGGAGAAAAGACTGAAGTTGTGAAGAATTTCCAGGGTTGCATCCATTTGTTGATACATCTCAACTGGTATTCCATCAATTCCTGGAGGCTTGTTTTTCATCAATGCCTTCAGCACAGCTTAGGTTTTTTCCTTCAGTACCATCAGTTCTTGATTATATGCTATCTGCTGAAGTGGTTGAACTTCACCAATTCTTTTAGTACAATGACTGTTTTCCTTCCATCTTCTTTTTTCAGCAGTTTATTTTGTTATTGTTGTTGATAATATACACAGCGGAATATACACTGATTCAACAATTTCTACATGTACAATTCAGTTACATTTGTTATATTCTTTGAGTTGTGCAACCATTCTCCTTCTCTTTTTGTGAGTTTTTCCTCCACAATTGTCACAAACTCATTGCTCCTAAGCTAGGCTGTAATCTTTACAGAAGTGGATTGAGACAGGTGTTTCCCCTACAGAGCCAGTGACGAGGTTCCAAGTGCCAACCTATCGATTAGCAGCCAAGTGCTTAAATGTTGCAGCACCAGGACTCCTTCTTTAGTAGGGAGTAATAAAAAAAGGAAAAGAAAAAAAAAACCTACTGCCGTGGAGTCAATTCCAAATCATAGTGGCCCTATAGGAGAGAGTAGAACTGCCCTATAGGGTTTCCAAGGCTATAATCTTTACGGAAACAGACTGCCACCTCTTTCTCCTGTTCATCCATCTTCTTTAGATGCTCCCAGCATTGTTTAATATTTTTCCCATAGATTTCTTCCATATCACAAATCAAGGCTTAATTTTTTTTTTTTCAGCTTGAGAAATGCTAAGTATGTTTTTCCTTTTTGGTTTTCAATTTGCAGGTTTTTACACATTTCATCATAATACTTTGTCTTCTCAATCTGTCCTTTGAACTCTTCTGTTCAGCTCTTTTTCTTCATAATTTGTCCCATATACATTAGCTGTTCTGCCTTCAAGAGGAAATTTCAGGGCCTCTTCTGACATACATTTTTGTGTTTTCTTCCTTTGCCATCTTTTTAGTGACCTTTTCCTTTCTTCATGTATAATGTTGTTGATGTCATTCCACAACTCATCTAGTCTTTGGTCGTTAGTGTCCAGTGCATCAAATCTAGTCTTGAGAAATAGTCTCTAAATTCAGGTGGGATATACTCAAGGTTGTACTTTGGCTCTCATGGGCTTGTTTCAACTTTCTTCTGCTTCAATTTGAACTTGCACATGACTGATTGATGGTCTGTTCCTCAGTCAGCACCTGTCTTTGTTCTGACTGATGATATTGAGCTTCTTCATTGTCTCACTCCACAGATGTAGTCAATTTGATTCCTGTGTATTCCAGCTGGTAAGGTCCACCTGTATAGTCACTGTTCATGTTGTTAAAAAAAGGTGTTTCCAATGAATAAGCCATTGGTCTTACAGAATTCTATCTTGCAATCTCTAACATCATTTCTATGACCAAGACCATATTTTCCAGTTACTGGTTGTTCTTCCTTGTTTCCAACTTCTGCATCCCAATCACCAAAAATTATCAATGCATCTTGATTGCATGTTTGATCAATTTCAGACAGCAGAAGTCTGAATCTTCAGTTTCTTCATCTTTGGCATTAGTGGTTTGTGTGTAAATTTGAATAATAGTCGTATTAGCTGGTCTTCCTTTTAGGTGTATCACTATTACCCTATCACTGACAACATTGTTCTTCAGGATAGACAGATCTTGAAATGTTCTTTTTGACAGTGAATGTGATGCCATTTCTCTTCAACTTGTCATTCCGAGCATAGTAGACCATATGATTGTCTGATTCAAAATGGCCAATACCAGTCCATTTCAGCTCACCAATGCCTAGGATATCAACCTTCAAACGTTCCATTTCATTTTTGAGAATTTCCAGTCTTCCTTGATTCATACTTTGTACATTCCATATTCTCATTACTAAGGGATGCTTGCAGCTGTTTCTTCTCATTTTGAGTTGTGCCACATCAGCAGATGAAGGTCCTGAAAACTTGACTCCATCTAAGTCATTAAAGTCGGCTGTACTTTGAGGAGACAGCTCTTCCCCAGTTGTATGTTGAGCACTTTCCAACCTGAGGATCTCATCATCCAGCACTATATCAGACAATGTTCCGTTGCTATTCATAAGGTTTTCGCTGGTCGATTTTTCTTTTTTTTTTTGAAGTAGTTTGCCAGGTTCTTCCTCCTAGTCTGTCTTAGTCTGGAAGCTCTGCTGTAACTTTTCAGCCATGGGTGACCTTGCTGGTATTTGAAATACTGATGGCATGTTTTTCACCATCACAGCAACACGTGAGCCATGACAGTACAACAAGCTGACAGACAAGTGGTTGTTATTATTATTATATTAGACCCAGTCAATCATGAAAAACGCAGTGATTTTTCTTCACAGAAACAGATAACGTTCTCTTTTTAGCTCTGCTATATGTAGATTTGCAAGAAACTTTTTATTCATTGCCATGAAGTCTCACCAAAGATTATCTATGACCAAGAAATACATTTCATAACAAAGCAATCCGCTAATATGCATGAACTTTACTGGTCTTACTAATGCTCCCATTACCCATCAGACATGATAAAATTATGGATTTGGTTCTGAATACTCTATGATAGTGCTGCCTGGAAAACAAAAGACAACAAAAATGGCATTGGTATGCTATCCCACAGAATGTGGTATATACTTAAACCAAGACCATCTCTCCTGTAGCCAGAATAAAAAGCTTGTGAACAAAACATAGAGGTCAGAGTGGCCCTTGTCACTATTATGTCTCATATTCATAATAAACCACTTAAAGTATTTCTGCTTTGTGTACTCAAAATTTTGAGCGGGCTATGTTTGGAAGCCCTAGTTGCTAAGAAAGAAATGTGTCTGCCAATGAACACAGCCGTTCTTCCATTACATTTAAATGGAATTAGTCCCATTTTTATTTGGGTATCCTATGCTGATGAAAAGGGCAGAAAGAATAGATTACTGCGCTGATGTCATGTTTAGCTATAAAAAGAAAGTATTCAGTAGATTTAAATCATATATTAAAAATTCAAAATTTTGAAATCTTTAGAAGACAATATAGAATGTTTTCCTGTCCTTGTATTAGAGGATGGAGCCCTCGTGGTACAATAGTTAAGAGTTTGGCAGCTAACCAAAAGGTTGGCAGTTCAAATCTACCAGTTACTCCTTGGAAGCCATACGGGGGCAGTTCTACTTTGTCCTATAGGGCCGCTATGATTTCAAATATACTCGACCCCAACAAGTTTTGGTTTTATATTAGAGGACATCTTAAGTAAGACATAGAAGTGTTAACCAAATACATAAAGACTGAGAAACTTAACTACATTAAGAAGTATTTTCAAATGAAATTATAAAAGTGTAAAAAGAAAAAACACAAACAGGGAAAAGACTTTTGTACTACTTTTAAATGAAATTTAAGAATTAGTACACAGGATACATAAAAAAATTTAATAACAGAAAGACAACCCAGCTGAAAAACTGGCAAAACGCAAGAATAGGCTATACATGTCATAGAAGAGGGGAACAAAGTGACATCTAATAAACATATGAAAACATGCTCAACTTCAATAGAAATAAGAAAAGCAAATTAAAACCACAGCGAAATCACAGTTTTATACCCATTGAATGACCAAAGTATCAAGCATCTACAATATCTGGTGTTGGTAAGTATACAGAGGAATGGAACTGTTCAACTCTGCTGGCAGGAGTATAACTGAGGATACCACTTCAGGAAAAAATTGCAACCATCTGTAAAAGTGAACATGTAAATACCCTATTTAACACAAAATAATTTCTTTTAGAATGTCCACAATGACACTGCTTATGATAACAAAAACTGGAAACAATCTGTACAAGCACTGACCAAGGATGGATACATAACCTATGGTATATTCAAACAATGAAATAATATGCAGCAGGAAAAATAACTGGACAAGAGCGACATGCAGATATATAATCAAATATTAAACGGTAAACAATGAGTGATAAAAATTAAGGTTCAGAAAACCATGAGATACATAATGTAATTTTAATAAAAGTAAGAAATAAGAAAAATAAATCTACATTAAGGATATATACACTCAAAGTTAAACTATTTTTAACTATGATTAAAAAACTAGGAATGGAATTACTTCTGAGAAGGGGTGGAGAAATGGCATCAGGGAAGTGAAATCAGGCAGTTTCAATGATATTGATAATATTCAAGGTAAGAGGCTACAAGATTTATACACAATTGCTTATGTTGTTGGATACACATGAAAAATTACACACCAAAATTCAAAAATAAGAAAAATTCTAAAATCTTTCTTTTAGTTAGAAAAGTAAACTCTTGTTAAGCATAGATAAAGATCCATGTTACACTGAGAAAATTCTTCCTGCTTTCTGGCTTTGGGATGTCCCTGGATGGGCTGTAGACTGAGAGAAACTTATTTTTTTACGTAAAGTTGAAAAAACAAAATTTTGCTTTTTCCAAAACAAATCATTACTAAATCTTTAAGTAAAAAGCATTTAATTTTAATACAACTTCTAGGGAACATGCTGTTTATGAGACATAACACATTTCTTTCCATACCTTTAATTTCATGGAGATAAAATCAGAAGCTCTATCTACTCTTTTATGAACTGCAAAAAAAAATGCAGATAATAACTAATGAGGAATATATAAAATATGTTTATAAATTAGATTGTGATTTTCAGATCCAAATTGAAATAGTATCTGTCCTCTAATCAAGAACTAGAATGAGTTTTCTTCATCAACCACATCCCATCTATCAAAATTACTCACTTACGGTGTGTCAAACAAAACACAATATCATGTCCCACTTAAATATGCAGAATTAAAAATACGTGGACTTTGGCCAGAAGAACAGAAGTAATTTTAAACACAATATGCATAGGACAGCTAAAAAAAGCTGTTCTGCCAAGAGAATAATGAACAGTAAAATTTTAACCACTCTCTTGGCCTCAGAAATTTGTTCTAATATTAGCCAAAATGTTTTCTCATTAAATTCTATGACAGAAAAGTTTCTGAAGTAACTTGTTTTACACTTTTTAAAAGAGAAAGAAAACAAAAAGAATTTCTTCTAAGTCCTGTTTCAGTATATACTCAGAAAAAATAAATTTACCATGTGAGCTTAGTTTTATTTTTCTTTATAAGAGGAAAAATACCTATGCCATTCATCCAGCCTCCAGAATGTCTCTATTAGGTTAATTCTAAACCAAAAGAATAATTTATTCTACATTTTGGATGACTTTGTATCAATAAAGAGAAGTATACCTAGAGAATCCATAGAACTTACTAAAGCAGTCATTGTGATAATTTATTTCCTATTTCTTGCTTTAGCATTAGCAATAATATTTTCAGTGTTGAAGCATATTCTTAGTCTACCTGTGGTTAATTTTCTATTCCAGATGTTTTCCATAGCATTTTTCATCTCAGAATTTCTCAAGCTGTATATCAGAGGATTCAACATCGGAGTGATAACTGTAAAGACTGCAGTCATAGATTTGTCAATGGGAAAGTTGGAAACAGGTCTAACATACAAGAAAATAGAGGGAACAAAAAAGAGGACAACTACTGTGAGGTGAGAGCTGCAGGTAGAAAGGGCTTTGCACCTCCCTTTCTGACTGCGAGTCTTCAGGGAGCTTAGGATGACCCCATAGGAGATTAGTAGAAGCATAAAAATTACCACACAGATGGCTCCACCATTGGCAACAATAGTGAGCCCTATAAAATAGGCGTCAGTGCAAGCTAGTTCCAAAAACGGGTACATGTCACAGATGAAGTGATCAATGACTTTGGGCCCACGGAAGGGGAGGCTGTACACAAAGAGAAGTTGAACCACAGAGTGCAAAAACCTCCAATCCAGGCCACCACTAGCAACAGAATGCAAACCCGTTAATTCATGATGGTCAAGTAGTGCAGTGGCTTACAGATGGCCACATAGCGGTCATAGGCCATTGCCACCAGAAGAAAGACCTCAGCACCACCAAATAAGTATTCTATAAAGGGCTGGCCCATGCAAGCTGGGAAGGAAATAGTCTTTTTATCATAAAGTAAGTCTACAATTATTTTAGGGGAAATAGCAGTGGAAAAAACAGCACCCATGAGTGACAGATAGGCAAGGAAGAAGTACATGGGGGAGTCCAGAGAGGGGCTGACAATAATAGTCATGACAATGAGTAAGTTGCCCACCATCATTACAATGTAGATGAGCAAAAACATGACAAATAATGCTTTTTGGCCCTCAGGGTCCCAGGAGGACAAATTCTGTTACATTGTTACTGTGTCCCATTTACTCTTCTCCAAGACCTGTTTCAGAGATGGGAGCTCAGTAGAACAAGACCTGTAATGAAATCATGAACACAATTATTAGTATGTCTATTAGGCTTTTTTTTTTTTTTTTCTATTAGGCCATGGAGCACTTCTTCACTATTAATCTTCTACAGTGGCTTATAATTAATAAACATTTAGAAATGTCTACTGGGTTTCTCTTCCAAATATCCCAATTCCCTCAACAATTCTACTCCTCAGATGACTGGATTGGACCTACAAATAAGAGGTTCTATCTCTAAATGTTGTGGATCTTCTATAGAGAAGAGCAGTCAGACACCCAACAGTTAATCCTTTTTTAGAATATGACAGTGCTTGACACTTAAGTCAGCAATGACAACGAAGGAAATTATTTCTGCTCTCAAAAAACTTATTCTCTGGTGGTGAAGATAAACTCTAAATAAATAAATTTACATAGAATCAGTACTTAGAGTTGGTACTATTTGTGGTGAGTACCTTTACAATATGATCTATATAGCACCAAAAATAACCCCTCTTCAGGAGTATCTCACTAAATATTATGTTGTTCCACTATTAGAAGCTCAGTCCCTCCTGCTTCAAAAAGTTGTCCAGTCTTCATGAATCCTTAAATTTGAAGAGCCTGGAATTTGAAATGTATCAATTATTTAGCACAATATTCCCTGTAGCAATTATTTGGACATAGATTGTCGGTCTCTTCTTAAGGGTCCATAATGCTTTCTATTTCCTCTTTGCCTATCCTACAACTCTTAACACACTTCTATGCTCTATTGGTATAGAGTTGTTACTTTAAGTTGGTAGTATTTGTGGTGAGTACCCTTGCAATATGATCTATATTTTCAGCAAATATTTTTGAACTGAAGTTACCAACTAGTACTTTAGCAGCCAGTATTTTCAAACCAACTGGGGGTGAGCTGAGTAGTGATGGGGGGAGAAAATAGACACTGTAAAGATAGAAGACAATGGAACAGTGTTTTATATATAATGCTTCTTAGGCACTCAGAGTGGTCAAAATTAGAACTTCAATGTCCAGATTTCAAAAAGGAGCATATTCAAAGGAAAAGTCCAAACTCAGCATAAGAAAGTATGAGTTGTAGTCATTTTCTAAATTTAGTCACAAGTCTGTCTCAATTTACTCATTGGAAAATAAAAGGATTAAGTTAGATAAACTTGGAATCTTTCCTAGTTCAACTGTCTATGATACTTTCAGTGAAAACCCACCTAATTTTATTCTGCTGGATACTTCCATTTATATATTTATAATTAAACAACAATCTCCAAGCTCATCACTATGACTTTAAAAATGCTAGCCAGTGTTGAGATTTGACCTTTACAGTGACCGGATAATGGCTAAGGCATCTCACTCAGTGTGTGCCTATTTAAGGCCCAGGACATCCTTAGAGAGAACATAGCAGTGAAGAATAATGTTTACTCTGGAAAAACAGTGTTTGGATTCCACCTTCACTGCTTACTATCTATGTGACCTTGGGCTACTTAATAAAGCTCTTTGTGCCTCAGTTTCAGAATTTGTAAAATGGGGATACTAGTAATACCTGTCTCTTAAGGTTGTGTGTGTCTTTTTTTTTGCATGTAAAGTGCCTAGATCGCTGCCTGGAACCTGATAAAGAATCAATAAACCATAACTTTTATAATTGTTCTTGAATGTTTCACTATAGATGTTGGATCAAAACAAATCATCTGGATCTTTGTGCATTTGGTAATATGTACATGACTTATAAAAAGAATATTATAGACCTATAATTCATGAACACCCAGTTTTGGACATAGGATAAAACTGTACATTGTAAGAATTATCTATTTTGCTGCATATCTGTAGTAATATCTACCTGTCATGCTATGTATATTGACGGAAGTTAAACAGAAAAAAGGAAAAGATTGTACCCATGCATCAGATGGAGACCTAAAGAGTAGAAAATGAAAGAAATGAAGAATCAAATCAGGAAGCAGAGATATTATATTTGAGAAATATTATACATGAGTAATACTAATGTGTTAAGTGTGGATAGTGTTCTTAACAAATCTTCTTCAGGAAGATTTCTTCTAGTGAAAGAGTGCTGGAAGGCCAACCTCTGAGGCTTCCTGAACTTACTCAGGAGGCTTCTTGGGAAGCCATTGCAAATAGACAGAGACCCTCCTAGAAAATAAAGAATAAAAAAGAAAAGAAAATGAAAGCAAAGGAAGGTGAAAAGGAAGGGGAGACAAAAAGATAAAAGAAAGATGGGAGGAGAGGAGAAGGAAAGGGAAGAAAAAAGAAAGGAAGGGAAGGAAAAGGGGAAAAAAGAAAAGAAAATTCAAAAGGAAAAACAAAGAAAACAACAACAAAAAGAACAAGAACATTGACCCCTCAAAGTCCCTAGCTCTTATGGTTAAGGACAAATTCAAATAAGAGTGAATAGTACATATATAGATATAAACACAAACTTTAGAATTATAAATTGTTGGAGAAAGTTGCTGAATGACTAAACCTCAGATGTAGACAAGCTGATTTCATTTATATTGATTTGGTTTGGCGGGGGCGGGAACACGTGCAGAAGAATTTTGAGCTTTCTTTTAGAAACCAGCTGTAATGAGAGTTCTATATGTCCGGGTGGCTCAAGAGTTCTATCATTTTAGAAGCTGTAGATTAATAAAGGCACATCTGTTGAAGAATATAATGGTAAAGATAGTTTATATCTAATTATTTTTTAACTACTTATCTTCTGCAAAGTCTAATGTTCTTAATCTTATTAATAATTAATGCTGGATTTCACTGAAATAAATATTCTATTGGCCAGCTAAATTACATGTAAAGAAAATGAGTATGTAAAGTATCCACTACAGTTTCAGTCCTCAAAGATTTGATACTATAAAAACTAAAAGTAGGCTTTCAACTTAAATGCCTAAGTTAACACCTTTCTAGAAAAAAATCCTTTAACATATTTTTATAAGAATCTGGCTTTTTACAAATAGAAACTAAAATGCCGTAGTAACAATGATAACCTCTATAAAAAACACCAAAAAACCGAATGCTGTCGAGTCGATTCCGACTCATAGCGGCCCTATAGGATAGAGTAGAACTGCCCCATAGAGTTTCCAAGGATCACCTGGCAGATTCCAACCGCCGACCCTTTGGTTAGCAGCCGTAGCACTTAACCACTATGCCACCAGGGTTTCCTAATAACCTCTATAAAAAAAAAAAAATTTTATAGTACGTTACAATTACAGTTTTATAAGTCTCTCTAAGTTACAGTAGACAAGGTATTTCCTGATCCTCTGTTTCTTTTTGTATATATCCTAGTAAGGTTGTTGTCATAATTTTAAAATATTCACACATAAAAACACATATCAAGCTTGCAAACACAGCAGGCATTTTTTCTTTATACCCTGACACACTTGATATAATACATAGTTTTAAATTCTCTAGCTACGGCTGCTAACCAAAGGGTAGGCAGTTTAAATCCACCAGGCGCTCCTTGGAAACTCTATGGGTCAGTTCTACTCTGTCCTATAGGGTCGCTTTGAGTCGGAATCAACTGGACGGCACTGGGTTTTACTGGGCTAGTTCAAATACAAAACCTTGGTGGCTCAGTGGTTAAGAACTAGGCTGTTAACCAAAAAGTCAGCAGTTCGAATCCACCAGCCACTCCCTGGAAACCCTGTAGTTTTACCCTGTGCCACAGTGTTGCTATGAGTTAGAATCAACTCAGTTGGATGGCAACGGGCTTGGTTATTTGATTTAGTTCAAATACATTTAAATTAATTATAAATATTTATTAATATATCACATTACCTATGAACCAAAATTACAAATCTATAGACTTATTTTTAATGCACAACATGTTTCTTTTGTTATTTGGCAAATGGACAGCAATGTCTATCAGGCTAAAATACTGAAGTCAAATAGACTATGTATATTCTGATTAATTTTTGTGTTTCTCTTGCTTAATTTTACAAATTCAGAATTAACCTAATGAAATATATTTAAGACATTAGCTATATTTCAGTATATCATGCAAATTTATAATGAGTGTTTTCCATTACCCTCCGGACAAAAACCCCAGTGCCATTAAAGGTTTCAAAAACTCTCCTCTTGGGTCTTGTCCTTGGTCCTGAAAATCAGGCCTTCTTTCATTGAGAATAATTGCAGATACCTCTTGTATTTATCTGCAAACACAGAACACATGGCAATGTGTGTTCAGTGGATCTAGGAATAGTTCCAAGTGGTTACACTTTTCATACTTCCATACAAGCTGTTCATCATATATATACATTTTTTTTTTTTTTTTGATAAATGTGGAGGTGTATATGTATCCAGAGTGGATGCCTGGACTATGAAGACATTTAAAAATATTGTCGGTTTTTAACGGAAACCCTGGTATTTAGTAGTTAAGTGTTACAGCTGCTAACCAAAAGGTCAGTAGTTCAAATCCACCAGGCGCCTTTTGGAAACTCTATGGCGGCAGTTCTACTCTGTCCTATAGGGTTGCTATGAATCAAGATTGACTTGACTACAGAGGGTTTGGCTTGATTTTAGTTTTGGTCAGTTTTTACAGTACAAAGATAGTATATAGATGAATGTCCTTACCTGTTGGGAAAATGTGTTCAAAGAACAATGAAGATGCTATGTTTGCATGAGTCTGCAAAAACTGGACAAATTAATGGAAATTAACCTGGCCAAGCCTGTTATTTAGTGACACAAACAAAGAAAAAAGGAAAAGCTACTGATATTAGTTATTTGAATTTTTCTCCTTTTAATCAATTAAGATGAAGCAACCAAGAAGTATTTTACTTTGACTGAGGATTTAGGGTAACACTCATGTCCCTAGTCATTAATTCTGTACCTAACAAGGCAAATGCTGGGATTTATCTTCCGGGAAAAGTCAAAGACAGAGTTTTCTCACAGATAGGAGCAGAACTTTTCAGTAATTCAGTCACTCAAAAAGCATATCCAAAGACCATTTCTTTCCTCATTAGAAGAATGCCCCTACATCTCTCCAACTTCACTTCAGAAAATCATGCACTTCCAGAAATTCCTACCAGCAATGAGAGATATGTAGTAACAGAAAATATAACAAGAAAACATCTACAGATCTAGACACTAATTAAAGAAAGCCTCCAGCCTGGATAGGAATTAGAGTTTTCAGAAATCTGTTGGGTCATTCTGTCAGGAAATAATTCTTCCATTTATAAATGGAATTTATAATGAACTTGCATTGTCTTTCACTGTTTTAAATGAAAGACAATGCAAGTTCATTATAAATTAGTTTGTTAGAATATTTGGAACAAATTCTAATGAAATTACATCTCCTGGACAG
Source organism: Loxodonta africana (assembly GCF_030014295.1). Lineage (NCBI taxonomy): Eukaryota > Metazoa > Chordata > Mammalia > Proboscidea > Elephantidae > Loxodonta > Loxodonta africana. Next base: position 301,513 of record NW_026974869.1, on the reverse strand, counting down.
TTTTCCTCCCTAGACAATCCCTAAAGGAACAAGACTTGGATCTTGCCAAGAAAAAGTAGCAGACAAGCAAGTAATGAGAAAAGTCTGTAATGTGAAGAGAAAATTCTAAAATAAGTTGAATAATAAATTATGAGTTTTATATTAGTAAATCTTCAGGTAAAGCAGATAATGTTTATTTCAAAATGAAGGGAGAACAAGCCCCAGATTCTCTTGCCTAACCATATTCCAAGCAGAGGAAGGCCTTACTCTGACTGTTAGAGTGTGTATACCCAACAAACCCTTTGGCTCAGAGGCAGAGAACATTAGAACTAGCTAAGTGACTGATATTTACCTTCCAATTCTTAAAAGGCAGATAGGCACAATTCTGCAGCTCTGGATAGGAACAAATGTTGATCTAGGTCAGCTGGAACCATACTGATCTATTTCTGAAACACAATCAACAATTGCTTTCATCAATAGTCACAACATAAAGATTTAACTCCCAATCCAAGAGGATGTGTCTTAATTTAATCACTTTATTCTCAGTTGGACCAAGACTCAACTTGACTAGGACTTCAGACTGGCACCTTAACTTTGAGCCAGCTAAAATTTTACTTGCATGCATGGCTCTTTAACACAAAATTGATACATTTTATCAACTAACCCTGAAGCTTGCTATAACCTTGAAGTTTATAGTTGTGATGTCCAATTAATAAATACTTCATATTCAAAAGTTTTTAGTTGAGTTTTCTGTCATTTGCAACCAAAGCAACCTAACTGAAACACCCTGATCTTAAATGTATATATGAATTTAGATTAATTTATGTGTATGAGTGTGTTTTTTGAGCCAGTGTCAGTTGATTTAATTATTTTCATTATAATCTGTCATTACTTTCAAAATTTAAATGCAATTTCCATATTGTTCTGCTTTGAAATGAACTTTTAGAATCAGAGAAATGTTAGGCATAGTTATATGTGGAAAAAAAAGAAAGAAGTGAAATATATGTTTACTTTTTTCCCAAAGATATACTTAGCATACTCACAATTTTGCGAGACAAAATTTAGACATGAGCACACTCTAAGCTAATTCACTACATTCTTCTGGCAGTCCATGGCATGTTAATTATCCTTTGCTAATACCACAATTAAGATGTATCAATTCTGTTTTTTGTCTTCTTTTTTTCTTAGTAAAGCTTTTACATTAGAAATCCATAATCCTAGTGCCCAGATAACTTTGGAAATGTCTATTTTATGAACATATGCAGAAGGACACATTGGCAGAAGCCTAATACTGCCACCCTGTGACGAACAATGTTAGGAGGTGGAATTCAAAACTTCCTGATAAAGTTGCCAGATGCATGCTATTTGAAAGACAACTAGTAGAAGATCACTGGGCTCTCATAGAGATGTGAGTAAATGACATCATAAGTGCCCTTTATGTCATGGGTGATGTCAGAGGCTCATTTGCTAAGAGATTGATCAGCATAACAAAACTCCTTAAAAAAAACAAGATAGCACATTCAGATATATAGCA